>NW_027436837.1:0-154989 GCF_047716275.1 Strix uralensis
AGGAGAAGGTGCTAGCAGGGAATTCTCTGCCTGCCTTTCCCCAGTGCTCTGCAAGCTCTCCAGGACAACATAAATCTGGGTCTCTGTGCCATTCTTTTCGTTCTGAACAAGTGATACTGTTTTCTGCACAAAAAAGCGATTCTTGCCAAGCAATAGTGAACCGTCTGCTTCCCAGCACAGAGAAGGTGCTAGCAGGGAATTCTCTGCCTGCCTTTCCCCAGTGCCTCTGCAAGCTCTCCAGGACAACAACAACATCTGGGGCTCTGTGCTTTCTTTCGTTCTGAACAAGTGTTACTGTTTTCTGCACAAAAGCGATTCTGCGAAGCAATGTGAACACTTCTGCTTCCCAGGCAACAGAGAAGGTGCTAGCAGGGAATTCTCTGCCTGCCTTTCCCAGTGCTCTGCAAGCTCTCCAGGACAACATAAAATCTGGGGCTCTCTGTGCCTTTCTTTCGTTCTGAACAATGTTACTGTTTTCTGCACAAAAGCGATTCTTGCCAAGCAATGTGAACAGCCACAGAGAAGGTGCTAGCAGGGAATTCTCTGCCTGCCTTTCCCCAGTGCTCTGCAAGCTCTCCAGGACAACATAAAATCTGGGGCTCCTGTGCTTTCTTTCGTTCTGAACAAGTGTTACTGTTTTCTGCACAAAAGCGATTCTGCCAAGCAAAGTGAACCAGTTCTGCTTCCAGCACAGAGAAGGTGCTAGCAGGGATTTCTCTGCCTGCCTTTCCCCAGTGCTCTGCAAGCTCTCCAGGACAACATAAAATCTGGGGCTCTGTGCTTTCTTTCGTTCTGAACAAGTGTTACTGTTTTCTGCACAAAAGCGATTCTGCAAGCAATGTGAACAGCTTATGCTTCCCAGGCACAGAGAAGGTGCTAGCAGGGAATTCTCTGCCTGCCTTTCCCCAGTGCTCTGCAAGCTCTCCAGGACAACATAAAATCTGGGGCTCTGTGCTTTCTTTCGTTCTGAACAAGTGTTACTGTTTTCTGCACAAAAGCGATTCTGCCAAGCAATGTGAAACACTTCTGCTTCCAGGCACAGAGAAGGTGCTAGCAGGGAATTCTCTGCCTGCCTTTCCCAGTGCTCCGCAAGCTCTCCAGGACAAACATAAAATCTGGGGCTCTGTGCTTTCTTTCGTTCTGAACAAGTGTTACTGTTTTCTGCACAAAGCGATTCTGCGAAGCAATGTGAACACTTCAGCTTCCAGCACAGAGAAGGTGCTAGCAGGAATTCTCTGCCCTGCTTTCCCCAGTGCTCCGCAAGCTCTCCAGGACAACATAAAATCTGGGGCTCTGTGCTTTCTTTCGTTCTGAACAAGTGTTACTGTTTTCTGCACAAAAGCGATTCTGCGAAGCAATGTGAACACTTCTGCTCCCAGGCACAGAGAAGGTGCTAGCAGGGAATTCTCTGCCTGCCTTTCCCCCAGTGCTCTGCAAGCTCTCCAGGACAACATAAAATCTGGGCGCTCAATGGTGCTTTCTTCTCGTTTCTGAACAAGTGTTAGTATTTTCTGCACAAAAGCGATTCTGCGAAGCAATGTGAACACTTCTGCTTCCCAGGCACAGAGAAGGTGCTAGCAGGGAATTCTCTGCCTGCCTTTCCCCAGTGCTCCGCAAGCTCTCCCAGGACAACATAAAATCTGGGGCTCTGTGCTTTCTTTCGTTCTGAACAAGTGTTACTGTTTTCTGCACAAAAGCGATTCTGCCAAGCAATGATGAACAGGCACAGAGAAGGTGCTAGCAGGGAATTCTCTGCCTGCCTTTCCCCAGTGCTCTGCAAGCTCTCCAGGACAACATAAAATCTGGGGCTCTATGCTTTCTTTCGTTCTGAACAAGTGTTACTGTTTTCTGCACAAAAGCGATTCTGCCAAGCAATGTGAACACTTCAGCTCCAGGCACAGAGAAGGTGCTAGCAGGGAATTCTCTGCCTGCCTTTCCCCAGTGCTCTGCAAGCTCTCCAGGACAATATAAAATCTGGGGCTCTGTGCTTTCTTTCATTCTGAACAAGTGTTACTGTTTTCTGCACAAACGCGATTCTGCGAAGCAATGTGAACACTTCAGCTTCCCAGGCACAGAGAAGGTGCTAGCAGGAATTCTCTGCCTGCCTTTCCCCAGTGCTCTGCAAAGCTCTCCAGGACAACAACAAATCTGGGGCTCTGTGCTTTCTTTCGTTCTGAACAAGTGTTACTGTTTTCTGCACAAAAGCGATTCTGCCAAGCAATGTGAACACTTCTGCTTCCCAGGCACAGAGAAGGTGCTAGCAGGGAATTCTCTGCCTGCCTTTCCCCAGTGCTCTGCAAGCTCTCCAGGACAACAACAAATCTGGGGCTCTGTGCTTTCTTTCGTTCTGAACAAGTGTTACTGTTTTCTGCACAAAAGCGATTCTGCCAAGCAATGTGAACACTTCTGCTTCCCAGGCACAGAGAAGGTGCTAGCAGGGAATTCTCTGCCTGCCTTTCCCCAGTGCTCTGCAAGCTCTCCAGGACCAACATAAAATATGGGGCTCTGTGCTTTCTTTCGTTCTGAACAAGTGTTACTGTTTTCTGCACAAAAGCGATTCTGCGAAGCAATGTGAACAGGCACAGAGAAGGTGCTAGCAGGGAATTCTCTGCCTGCCTTTCCCCAGTGCTCTGCAAGCTCTCCAGGACAACATAAAATCTGGGGCTCTGTGCTTTCTTTCGTTCTGAACAAGTGTTACTGTTTTCTGCACAAAAGCGATTCTGCGAAGCAATGTGAACACTTCTGCTTCCCAGGCACAGAGAAGGTGCTAGCAGGGAATTCTCTGCCTGCCTTTCCCCAGTGCTCTGCAAGCTCTCCAGGACAACATAAAATCTGGGGCTCTGTGCTTTCTTTCGTTCTGAACAAGTGTTACTGTTTTCTGCACAAAAGCGATTCTGCCAAGCAATGTGAACACTTCTGCTTCCCAGGCACAGAGAAGGTGCTAGCAGGGAATTCTCTGCCTGCCTTTCCCCAGTGCTCTGCAAGCTCTCCAGGACAACATAAAATCTGGGGCTCTGTGCTTTCTTTCGTTCTGAACAAGTGTTACTGTTTTCTGCACAAAAGCGATTCTGCCAAGCAATGTGAACACTTCAGCTTCCAGGCACAGAGAAGGTGCTAGCAGGGAATTCTCTGCCTGCCTTTCCCCAGTGCTCCGCAAGCTCTCCAGGACAACATAAAATCTGGGGCTCTGTGCTTTCTTTCGTTCTGAACAAGTGTTACTGTTTTCTGCACAAAAGCGATTCTGCCAAGCAATGTGAACAGGCACAGAGAAGGTGCTAGCAAGGAATTCTCTGCCTGCCTTTCCCCAGTGCTCTGCAAGCTCTCCAGCACAACATAAAATCTGGGGCTCTGTGCTTTCTTTCGTTCTGAACAAGTGTTACTGTTTTCTGCACAAAAGCGATTCTGCGAAGCAATGTGAACACTTCAGCTTCCAGGCACAGAGAAGGTGCTAGCAGGGAATTCTCTGCCTGCCTTTCCCCAGTGCTCCGCAAGCTCTCCAGGACAACATAAAATCTGGGGCTCTGTGCTTTCTTTCGTTCTGAACAAGTGTTACTGTTTTCTGCACAAAAGCGATTCTGCGAAGCAATGTGAACACTTCTGCTTCCCAGGCACAGAGAAGGTGCTAGCAGGGAATTCTCTGCCTGCCTTTCCCCAGTGCTCTGCAAGCTCTCCAGGACAACATAAAATCTGGGGCTCTGTGCTTTCTTTCGTTCTGAACAAGTGTTAGTATTTTCTGCACAAAAGCGATTCTGCGAAGCAATGTGAACACTTCTGCTTCCCAGGCACAGAGAAGGTGCTAGCAGGGAATTCTCTGCCTGCCTTTCCCCAGTGCTCCGCAAGCTCTCCAGGACAACATAAAATCTGGGGCTCTGTGCTTTCTTTCGTTCTGAACAAGTGTTACTGTTTTCTGCACAAAAGCGATTCTGCCAAGCAATGTGAACAGGCACAGAGAAGGTGCTAGCAGGGAATTCTCTGCCTGCCTTTCCCCAGTGCTCTGCAAGCTCTCCAGGACAACATAAAATCTGGGGCTCTATGCTTTCTTTCGTTCTGAACAAGTGTTACTGTTTTCTGCACAAAAGCGATTCTGCCAAGCAATGTGAACACTTCAGCTTCCAGGCACAGAGAAGGTGCTAGCAGGGAATTCTCTGCCTGCCTTTCCCCAGTGCTCTGCAAGCTCTCCAGGACAATATAAAATCTGGGGCTCTGTGCTTTCTTTCATTCTGAACAAGTGTTACTGTTTTCTGCACAAAAGCGATTCTGCGAAGCAATGTGAACACTTCTGCTTCCCAGGCACAGAGAAGGTGCTAGCAGGGAATTCTCTGCCTGCCTTTCCCCAGTGCTCTGCAAGCTCTCCAGGACAACAACAAATCTGGGGCTCTGTGCTTTCTTTCGTTCTGAACAAGTGTTACTGTTTTCTGCACAAAAGCGATTCTGCCAAGCAATGTGAACACTTCTGCTTCCCAGGCACAGAGAAGGTGCTAGCAGGGAATTCTCTGCCTGCCTTTCCCCAGTGCTCTGCAAGCTCTCCAGGACAACATAAAATCTGGGGCTCTGTGCTTTCTTTCGTTCTGAACAAGTGTTACTGTTTTCTGCACAAAAGCGATTCTGCCAAGCAATGTGAACACTTCTGCTTCCCAGGCACAGAGAAGGTGCTAGCAGGGAATTCTCTGCCTGCCTTTCCCCAGTGCTCTGCAAGCTCTCCAGGACAACATAAAATATGGGGCTCTGTGCTTTCTTTCGTTCTGAACAAGTGTTACTGTTTTCTGCACAAAAGCGATTCTGCCAAGCAATGTGAACACTTCTGCTTCCCAGGCACAGAGAAGGTGCTAGCAGGGAATTCTCTGCCTGCCTTTCCCCAGTGCTCTGCAAGCTCTCCAGGACAACATAAAATCTGGGGCTCTGTGCTTTCTTTCGTTCTGAACAAGTGTTACTGTTTTCTGCACAAAAGCGATTCTGCGAAGCAATGTGAACACTTCTGCTTCCCAGGCACAGAGAAGGTGCTAGCAGGGAATTCTCTGCCTGCCTTTCCCCAGTGCTCTGCAAGCTCTCCAGGACAACATAAAATCTGGGGCTCTGTGCTTTCTTTCGTTCTGAACAAGTGTTACTGTTTTCTGCACAAAAGCGATTCTGCGAAGCAATGTGAACACTTCTGCTTCCCAGGCACAGAGAAGGTGCTAGCAGGGAATTCTCTGCCTGCCTTTCCCCAGTGCTCTGCAAGCTCTCCAGGACAACATAAAATCTGGGGCTCTGTGCTTTCTTTCGTTCTGAACAAGTGTTACTGTTTTCTGCACAAAAGCGATTCTGCCAAGCAATGTGAACACTTCTGCTTCCCAGGCACAGAGAAGGTGCTAGCAGGGAATTCTCTGCCTGCCTTTCCCCAGTGCTCTGCAAGCTCTCCAGGACAACATAAAATCTGGGTCTCTGTGCTTTCTTTCGTTCTGAACAAGTGTTACTGTTTTCTGCACAAAAGCGATTCTGCCAAGCAATGTGAACACTTCTGCTTCCCAGGCACAGAGAAGGTGCTAGCAGGGAATTCTCTGCCTGCCTTTCCCCAGTGCTCTGCAAGCTCTCCAGGACAACAACAAATCTGGGGCTCTGTGCTTTCTTTCGTTCTGAACAAGTGTTACTGTTTTCTGCACAAAAGCGATTCTGCGAAGCAATGTGAACACTTCTGCTTCCCAGGCACAGAGAAGGTGCTAGCAGGGAATTCTCTGCCTGCCTTTCCCCAGTGCTCTGCAAGCTCTCCAGGACAACATAAAATCTGGGGCTCTGTGCTTTCTTTCGTTCTGAACAAGTGTTACTGTTTTCTGCACAAAAGCGATTCTGCCAAGCAATGTGAACAGGCACAGAGAAGGTGCTAGCAGGGAATTCTCTGCCTGCCTTTCCCCAGTGCTCTGCAAGCTCTCCAGGACAACATAAAATCTGGGGCTCTGTGCTTTCTTTCGTTCTGAACAAGTGTTACTGTTTTCTGCACAAAAGCGATTCTGCCAAGCAATGTGAACAGTTCTGCTTCCCAGGCACAGAGAAGGTGCTAGCAGGGAATTCTGTGCCTGCCTTTCCCCAGTGCTCTGCAAGCTCTCCAGGACAACAACAAATCTGGGGCTCTGTGCTTTCTTTCGTTCTGAACAAGTGTTACTGTTTTCTGCACAAAAGCGATTCTGCCAAGCAATGTGAACACTTCTGCTTCCCAGGCACAGAGAAGGTGCTAGCAGGGAATTCTCTGCCTGCCTTTCCCCAGTGCTCTGCAAGCTCTCCAGGACAACAACAAATCTGGGGCTCTGTGCTTTCTTTCGTTCTGAACAAGTGTTACTGTTTTCTGCACAAAAGCGATTCTGCCAAGCAATGTGAACACTTCAGCTTCCAGGCACAGAGAAGGTGCTAGCAGGGAATTCTCTGCCTGCCTTTCCCCAGTGCTCCGCAAGCTCTCCAGGACAACATAAAATCTGGGGCTCTGTGCTTTCTTTCGTTCTGAACAAGTGTTACTGTTTTCTGCACAAAAGCGATTCTGCCAAGCAATGTGAACAGGCACAGAGAAGGTGCTAGCAGGGAATTCTCTGCCTGCCTTTCCCCAGTGCTCTGCAAGCTCTCCAGCACAACATAAAATCTGGGGCTCTGTGCTTTCTTTCGTTCTGAACAAGTGTTACTGTTTTCTGCACAAAAGCGATTCTGCGAAGCAATGTGAACACTTCAGCTTCCAGGCACAGAGAAGGTGCTAGCAGGGAATTCTCTGCCTGCCTTTCCCCAGTGCTCTGCAAGCTCTCCAGGACAACATAAAATCTGGGGCTCTGTGCTTTCTTTCGTTCTGAACAAGTGTTAGTATTTTCTGCACAAAAGCGATTCTGCGAAGCAATGTGAACACTTCTGCTTCCCAGGCACAGAGAAGGTGCTAGCAGGGAATTCTCTGCCTGCCTTTCCCCAGTGCTCCGCAAGCTCTCCAGGACAACATAAAATCTGGGGCTCTGTGCTTTCTTTCGTTCTGAACAAGTGTTACTGTTTTCTGCACAAAAGCGATTCTGCCAAGCAATGTGAACACTTCTGCTTCCCAGGCACAGAGAAGGTGCTAGCAGGGAATTCTCTGCCTGCCTTTCCCCAGTGCTCTGCAAGCTCTCCAGGACAACAACAAATCTGGGGCTCTGTGCTTTCTTTCGTTCTGAACAAGTGTTACTGTTTTCTGCACAAAAGCGATTCTGCGAAGCAATGTGAACACTTCTGCTTCCCAGGCACAGAGAAGGTGCTAGCAGGGAATTCTCTGCCTGCCTTTCCCCAGTGCTCTGCAAGCTCTCCAGGACAACATAAAATCTGGGGCTCTGTGCTTTCTTTCGTTCTGAACAAGTGTTACTGTTTTCTGCACAAAAGCGATTCTGCCAAGCAATGTGAACGCTTCTGCTTCCCAGGCACAGAGAAGGTGCTAGCAGGGAATTCTCTGCCTGCCTTTCCCCAGTGCTCTGCAAGCTCTCCAGGACAACATAAAATCTGGGGCTCTGTGCTTTCTTTCGTTCTGAAAAAGTGTTACTGTTTTCTGCACAAAAGCGATTCTGCCAAGCAATGTGAACACTTCTGCTTCCCAGGCACAGAGAAGGTGCTAGCAGGGAATTCTCTGCCTGCCTTTCCCCAGTGCTCTGCAAGCTCTCCAGGACAACATAAAATCTGGGGCTCTGTGCTTTCTTTCGTTCTGAACAATTTTTACTGTTTTCTGCACAAAAGCGATTCTGCCAAGCAATGTGAACAGGCACAGAGAAGGTGCTAGCAGGGAATTCTCTGCCTGCCTTTCCCCAGTGCTCCGCAAGCTCTCCAGGACAACATAAAATCTGGGGCTCTGTGCTTTCTTTCGTTCTGAACAAGTGTTAGTGTTTTCTGCACAAAAGCGATTCTGCCAAGCAATGTGAACACTTCTGCTTCCCAGGCACAGAGAAGGTGCTAGCAGGGAATTCTCTGCCTGCCTTTCCCCAGTGCTCTGCAAGCTCTCCAGGACAACATAAAATCTGGGGCTCTGTGCTTTCTTTCGTTCTGAACAAGTGTTACTGTTTTCTGCACAAAAGCGATTCTGCCAAGCAATGTGAACAGGCACAGAGAAGGTGCTAGCAGGGAATTCTCTGCCTGCCTTTCCCCAGTGCTCTGCAAGCTCTCCAGGACAACATAAAATCTGGGGCTCTGTGCTTTCTTTCGTTCTGAACAAGTGTTACTGTTTTCTGCACAAAAGCGATTCTGCCAAGCAATGTGAACAGGCACAGAGAAGGTGCTAGCAGGGAATTCTCTGCCTGCCTTTCCCCAGTGCTCTGCAAGCTCTCCAGGACAACATAAAATCTGGGGCTCTATGCTTTCTTTCGTTCTGAACAAGTGTTACTGTTTTCTGCACAAAAGCGATTCTGCCAAGCAATGTGAACACTTCAGCTTCCAGGCACAGAGAAGGTGCTAGCAGGGAATTCTCTGCCTGCCTTTCCCCAGTGCTCTGCAAGCTCTCCAGGACAATATAAAATCTGGGGCTCTGTGCTTTCTTTCGTTCTGAACAAGTGTTAGTGTTTTCTGCACAAAAGCGATTCTGCGAAGCAATGTGAACACTTCTGCTTCCCAGGCACAGAGAAGGTGCTAGCAGGGAATTCTCTGCCTGCCTTTCCCCAGTGCTCTGCAAGCTCTCCAGGACAACAACAAATCTGGGGCTCTGTGCTTTCTTTCGTTCTGAACAAGTGTTACTGTTTTCTGCACAAAAGCGATTCTGCCAAGCAATGTGAACACTTCTGCTTCCCAGGCACAGAGAAGGTGCTAGCAGGGAATTCTCTGCCTGCCTTTCCTCAGTGCTCTGCAAGCTCTCCAGGACAACATAAAATCTGGGGCTCTGTGCTTTCTTTCGTTCTGAACAATTTTTACTGTTTTCTGCACAAAAGCGATTCTGCCAAGCAATGTGAACAGGCACAGAGAAGGTGCTAGCAGGGAATTCTCTGCCTGCCTTTCCCCAGTGCTCCGCAAGCTCTCCAGGACAACATAAAATCTGGGGCTCTGTGCTTTCTTTCGTTCTGAACAAGTGTTAGTGTTTTCTGCACAAAAGCGATTCTGCCAAGCAATGTGAACACTTCTGCTTCCCAGGCACAGAGAAGGTGCTAGCAGGGAATTCTCTGCCTGCCTTTCCCCAGTGCTCTGCAAGCTCTCCAGGACAACATAAAATCTGGGGCTCTGTGCTTTCTTTCGTTCTGAACAAGTGTTACTGTTTTCTGCACAAAAGCGATTCTGCCAAGCAATGTGAACAGGCACAGAGAAGGTGCTAGCAGGGAATTCTCTGCCTGCCTTTCCCCAGTGCTCTGCAAGCTCTCCAGGACAACATAAAATCTGGGGCTCTGTGCTTTCTTTCGTTCTGAACAAGTGTTACTGTTTTCTGCACAAAAGCGATTCTGCCAAGCAATGTGAACAGGCACAGAGAAGGTGCTAGCAGGGAATTCTCTGCCTGCCTTTCCCCAGTGCTCTGCAAGCTCTCCAGGACAACATAAAATCTGGGGCTCTATGCTTTCTTTCGTTCTGAACAAGTGTTACTGTTTTCTGCACAAAAGCAATTCTGCCAAGCAATGTGAACACTTCAGCTTCCAGGCACAGAGAAGGTGCTAGCAGGGAATTCTCTGCCTGCCTTTCCCCAGTGCTCTGCAAGCTCTCCAGGACAATATAAAATCTGGGGCTCTGTGCTTTCTTTCATTCTGAACAAGTGTTACTGTTTTCTGCACAAAAGCGATTCTGCGAAGCAATGTGAACACTTCTGCTTCCCAGGCACAGAGAAGGTGCTAGCAGGGAATTCTCTGCCTGCCTTTCCCCAGTGCTCTGCAAGCTCTCCAGGACAACATAAAATCTGGGGCTCTGTGCTTTCTTTCGTTCTGAACAAGTGTTACTGTTTTCTGCACAAAAGCGATTCTGCCAAGCAATGTGAACACTTCTGCTTCCCAGGCACAGAGAAGGTGCTAGCAGGGAATTCTCTGCCTGCCTTTCCCCAGTGCTCTGCAAGCTCTCCAGGACAACATAAAATCTGGGGCTCTGTGCTTTCTTT
The DNA here is from genome assembly GCF_047716275.1 of Strix uralensis. Lineage (NCBI taxonomy): Eukaryota > Metazoa > Chordata > Aves > Strigiformes > Strigidae > Strix > Strix uralensis. The sequence continues at coordinate 10,025 of NW_027436837.1, forward strand.
CGTTCTGAACAAGTGTTACTGTTTTCTGCACAAAAGCGATTCTGCCAAGCAATGTGAACACTTCTGCTTCCCAGGCACAGAGAAGGTGCTAGCAGGGAATTCTCTGCCTGCCTTTCCCCAGTGCTCTGCAAGCTCTCCAGGACAACATAAAATATGGGGCTCTGTGCTTTCTTTCGTTCTGAACAAGTGTTACTGTTTTCTGCACAAAAGCGATTCTGCGAAGCAATGTGAACACTTCTGCTTCCCAGGCACAGAGAAGGTGCTAGCAGGGAATTCTCTGCCTGCCTTTCCCCAGTGCTCTGCAAGCTCTCCAGGACAACAACAAATCTGGGGCTCTGTGCTTTCTTTCGTTCTGAACAAGTGTTACTGTTTTCTGCACAAAAGCGATTCTGCGAAGCAATGTGAACACTTGTGCTTCCCAGGCACAGAGAAGGTGCTAGCAGGGAATTCTCTGCCTGCCTTTCCCCAGTGCTCTGCAAGCTCTCCAGGACAACAACAAATCTGGGGCTCTGTGCTTTCTTTCGTTCTGAACAAGTGTTACTGTTTTCTGCACAAAAGCGATTCTGCGAAGCAATGTGAACACTTCTGCTTCCCAGGCACAGAGAAGGTGCTAGCAGGGAATTCTCTGCCTGCCTTTCCCCAGTGCTCTGCAAGCTCTCCAGGACAACAACAAATCTGGGGCTCTGTGCTTTCTTTCGTTCTGAACAAGTGTTACTGTTTTCTGCACAAAAGCGATTCTGCCAAGCAATGTGAACACTTCTGCTTCCCAGGCACAGAGAAGGTGCTAGCAGGGAATTCTCTGCCTGCCTTTCCCCAGTGCTCTGCAAGCTCTCCAGGACAACATAAAATCTGGGTCTCTGTGCTTTCTTTCGTTCTGAACAAGTGTTACTGTTTTCTGCACAAAAGCGATTCTGCCAAGCAATGTGAACACTTCTGCTTCCCAGGCACAGAGAAGGTGCTAGCAGGGAATTCTCTGCCTGCCTTTCCCCAGTGCTCTGCAAGCTCTCCAGGACAACAACAAATCTGGGGCTCTGTGCTTTCTTTCGTTCTGAACAAGTGTTACTGTTTTCTGCACAAAAGCGATTCTGCCAAGCAATGTGAACACTTCTGCTTCCCAGGCACAGAGAAGGTGCTAGCAGGGAATTCTCTGCCTGCCTTTCCCCAGTGCTCTGCAAGCTCTCCAGGACAACATAAAATCTGGGGCTCTGTGCTTTCTTTCGTTCTGAACAAGTGTTACTGTTTTCTGCACAAAAGCGATTCTGCCAAGCAATGTGAACAGGCACAGAGAAGGTGCTAGCAGGGAATTCTCTGCCTGCCTTTCCCCAGTGCTCTGCAAGCTCTCCAGGACAACATAAAATCTGGGGCTCTGTGCTTTCTTTCGTTCTGAACAAGTGTTACTGTTTTCTGCACAAAAGCGATTCTGCCAAGCAATGTGAACAGTTCTGCTTCCCAGGCACAGAGAAGGTGCTAGCAGGGAATTCTCTGCCTGCCTTTCCCCAGTGCTCTGCAAGCTCTCCAGGACAACATAAAATCTGGGGCTCTGTGCTTTCTTTCGTTCTGAACAAGTGTTACTGTTTTCTGCACAAAAGCGATTCTGCCAAGCAATGTGAACACTTCTGCTTCCCAGGCACAGAGAAGGTGCTAGCAGGGAATTCTCTGCCTGCCTTTCCCCAGTGCTCTGCAAGCTCTCCAGGACAACATAAAATCTGGGGCTCTGTGCTTTCTTTCGTTCTGAACAAGTGTTACTGTTTTCTGCACAAAAGCGATTCTGCCAAGCAATGTGAACACTTCAGCTTCCAGGCACAGAGAAGGTGCTAGCAGGGAATTCTCTGCCTGCCTTTCCCCAGTGCTCCGCAAGCTCTCCAGGACAACATAAAATCTGGGGCTCTGTGCTTTCTTTCGTTCTGAACAAGTGTTACTGTTTTCTGCACAAAAGCGATTCTGCCAAGCAATGTGAACAGGCACAGAGAAGGTGCTAGCAGGGAATTCTCTGCCTGCCTTTCCCCAGTGCTCTGCAAGCTCTCCAGCACAACATAAAATCTGGGGCTCTGTGCTTTCTTTCGTTCTGAACAAGTGTTACTGTTTTCTGCACAAAAGCGATTCTGCGAAGCAATGTGAACACTTCAGCTTCCAGGCACAGAGAAGGTGCTAGCAGGGAATTCTCTGCCTGCCTTTCCCCAGTGCTCCGCAAGCTCTCCAGGACAACATAAAATCTGGGGCTCTGTGCTTTCTTTCGTTCTGAACAAGTGTTACTGTTTTCTGCACAAAAGCGATTCTGCGAAGCAATGTGAACACTTCTGCTTCCCAGGCACAGAGAAGGTGCTAGCAGGGAATTCTCTGCCTGCCTTTCCCCAGTGCTCTGCAAGCTCTCCAGGACAACATAAAATCTGGGGCTCTGTGCTTTCTTTCGTTCTGAACAAGTGTTAGTATTTTCTGCACAAAAGCGATTCTGCGAAGCAATGTGAACACTTGTGCTTCCCAGGCACAGAGAAGGTGCTAGCAGGGAATTCTCTGCCTGCCTTTCCCCAGTGCTCCGCAAGCTCTCCAGGACAACATAAAATCTGGGGCTCTGTGCTTTCTTTCGTTCTGAACAAGTGTTAGTGTTTTCTGCACAAAAGCGATTCTGCCAAGCAATGTGAACACTTCTGCTTCCCAGGCACAGAGAAGGTGCTAGCAGGGAATTCTCTGCCTGCCTTTCCCCAGTGCTCTGCAAGCTCTCCCGGACAACATAAAATCTGGGGCTCTGTGCTTTCTTTCGTTCTGAACAAGTGTTACTGTTTTCTGCACAAAAGCGATTCTGCGAAGCAATGTGAACACTTCTGCTTCCCAGGCACAGAGAAGGTGCTAGCAGGGAATTCTCTGCCTGCCTTTCCCCAGTGCTCTGCAAGCTCTCCAGGACAACATAAAATCTGGGTCTCTGTGCTTTCTTTCGTTCTGAACAAGTGTTACTGTTTTCTGCACAAAAGCGATTCTGCCAAGCAATGTGAACACTTCGGCTTCCCAGGTACAGAGAGGGTGCTAGCAGGGAATTCTGTGCCTGCCTTTCCCCAGTGCTCTGCAAGCTCTCCAGGACAACATAAAATCTAGGGCTCTGTGCTTTCTTTCGTTCTGAACAAGTGTTACTGTTTTCTGCACAAAAGCGGTTCTGCGAAGCAATGTGAACACTTCTGCTTCCCAGGCACAGAGAAGGTGCTAGCAGGGAATTCTCTGCCTGCCTTTCCCCAGTGCTCTGCAAGCTCTCCAGGACAACAACAAATCTGGGGCTCTGTGCTTTCTTTCGTTCTGAACAAGTGTTACTGTTTTCTGCACAAAAGCGATTCTGCCAAGCAATGTGAACACTTCTGCTTCCCAGGCACAGAGAAGGTGCTAGCAGGGAATTCTCTGCCTGCCTTTCCCCAGTGCTCTGCAAGCTCTCCAGGACAACATAAAATCTGGGGCTCTGTGCTTTCTTTCGTTCTGAACAAGTGTTACTGTTTTCTGCACAAAAGCGATTCTGCCAAGCAATGTGAACACTTCTGCTTCCCAGGCACAGAGAAGGTGCTAGCAGGGAATTCTCTGCCTGCCTTTCCCCAGTGCTCTGCAAGCTCTCCAGGACAACAACAAATCTGGGGCTCTGTGCTTTCTTTCGTTCTGAACAAGTGTTACTGTTTTCTGCACAAAAGCGATTCTGCCAAGCAATGTGAACACTTCTGCTTCCCAGGCACAGAGAAGGTGCTAGCAGGGAATTCTCTGCCTGCCTTTCCCCAGTGCTCTGCAAGCTCTCCAGGACAACATAAAATCTGGGGCTCTGTGCTTTCTTTCGTTCTGAACAAGTGTTACTGTTTTCTGCACAAAAGCGGTTCTGCGAAGCAATGTGAACACTTCTGCTTCCCAGGCACAGAGAAGGTGCTAGCAGGGAATTCTCTGCCTGCCTTTCCCCAGTGCTCTGCAAGCTCTCCAGGACAACAACAAATCTGGGGCTCTGTGCTTTCTTTCATTTTGAACAAGTGTTACTGTTTTCTGCACAAAAGCGATTCTGCGAAGCAATGTGAACACTTCTGCTTCCCAGGCACAGAGAAGGTGCTAGCAGGGAATTCTCTGCCTGCCTTTCCCCAGTGCTCTGCAAGCTCTCCAGGACAACATAAAATCTGGGGCTCTGTGCTTTCTTTCGTTCTGAACAAGTGTTACTGTTTTCTGCACAAAAGCGGTTCTGCGAAGCAATGTGAACGCTTCTGCTTCCCAGGCACAGAGAAGGTGCTAGCAGGGAATTCTCTGCCTGCCTTTCCCCAGTGCTCTGCAAGCTCTCCAGGACAACAACAAATCTGGGGCTCTGTGCTTTCTTTCATTTTGAACAAGTGTTACTGTTTTCTGCACAAAAGCGATTCTGCGAAGCAATGTGAACACTTCTGCTTCCCAGGCACAGAGAAGGTGCTAGCAGGGAATTCTGTGCCTGCCTTTCCCCAGTGCTCTGCAAGCTCTCCAGGACAACAACAAATCTGGGGCTCTGTGCTTTCTTTCGTTCTGAACAAGTGTTACTGTTTTCTGCACAAAAGCGATTCTGCCAAGCAATGTGAACACTTCAGCTTCCAGGCACAGAGAAGGTGCTAGCAGGGAATTCTCTGCCTGCCTTTCCCCAGTGCTCCGCAAGCTCTCCAGGCAAACATAAAATCTGGGGCTCTGTGCTTTCTTTCGTTCTGAACAAGTGTTACTGTTTTCTGCACAAAAGCGATTCTGCCAAGCAATGTGAACAGGCACAGAGAAGGTGCTAGCAGGGAATTCTCTGCCTGCCTTTCCCCAGTGCTCTGCAAGCTCTCCAGGACAACATAAAATCTGGGGCTCTGTGCTTTCTTTCGTTCTGAACAAGTGTTACTGTTTTCTGCACAAAAGCGATTCTGCCAAGCAATGTGAACACTTCAGCTTCCAGGCACAGAGAAGGTGCTAGCAGGGAATTCTCTGCCTGCCTTTCCCCAGTGCTCCGCAAGCTCTCCAGGACAACATAAAATCTGGGGCTCTGTGCTTTCTTTCGTTCTGAACAAGTGTTACTGTTTTCTGCACAAAAGCGATTCTGCGAAGCAAAGTGAACACTTCTGCTTCCCAGGCACAGAGAAGGTGCTAGCAGGGAATTCTCTGCCTGCCTTTCCCCAGTGCTCTGCAAGCTCTCCAGGACAACAACAAATCTGGGGCTCTGTGCTTTCTTTCGTTCTGAACAAGTGTTACTGTTTTCTGCACAAAAGCGATTCTGCGAAGCAATGTGAACACTTCTGCTTCCCAGGCACAGAGAAGGTGCTAGCAGGGAATTCTCTGCCTGCCTTTCCCCAGTGCTCTGCAAGCTCTCCAGGACAACATAAAATCTGGGGCTCTGTGCTTTCTTTCGTTCTGAACAAGTGTTACTGTTTTCTGCACAAAAGCGATTCTGCCAAGCAATGTGAACGCTTCTGCTTCCCAGGCACAGAGAAGGTGCTAGCAGGGAATTCTCTGCCTGCCTTTCCCCAGTGCTCTGCAAGCTCTCCAGGACAACATAAAATCTGGGGCTCTGTGCTTTCTTTCGTTCTGAAAAAGTGTTACTGTTTTCTGCACAAAAGCGATTCTGCCAAGCAATGTGAACACTTCTGCTTCCCAGGCACAGAGAAGGTGCTAGCAGGGAATTCTCTGCCTGCCTTTCCCCAGTGCTCTGCAAGCTCTCCAGGACAACATAAAATCTGGGGCTCTGTGCTTTCTTTCGTTCTGAACAATTTTTACTGTTTTCTGCACAAAAGCGATTCTGCCAAGCAATGTGAACAGGCACAGAGAAGGTGCTAGCAGGGAATTCTCTGCCTGCCTTTCCCCAGTGCTCCGCAAGCTCTCCAGGACAACATAAAATCTGGGGCTCTGTGCTTTCTTTCGTTCTGAACAAGTGTTAGTGTTTTCTGCACAAAAGCGATTCTGCCAAGCAATGTGAACACTTCTGCTTCCCAGGCACAGAGAAGGTGCTAGCAGGGAATTCTCTGCCTGCCTTTCCCCAGTGCTCTGCAAGCTCTCCAGGACAACAACAAATCTGGGGCTCTGTGCTTTCTTTCGTTCTGAACAAGTGTTACTGTTTTCTGCACAAAAGCGATTCTGCCAAGCAATGTGAACAGGCACAGAGAAGGTGCTAGCAGGGAATTCTCTGCCTGCCTTTCCCCAGTGCTCTGCAAGCTCTCCAGGACAACATAAAATCTGGGGCTCTGTGCTTTCTTTCGTTCTGAACAAGTGTTACTGTTTTCTGCACAAAAGCGATTCTGCCAAGCAATGTGAACAGGCACAGAGAAGGTGCTAGCAGGGAATTCTGTGCCTGCCTTTCCCCAGTGCTCTGCAAGCTCTCCAGGACAACATAAAATCTGGGGCTCTATGCTTTCTTTCGTTCTGAACAAGTGTTACTGTTTTCTGCACAAAAGCGATTCTGCCAAGCAATGTGAACACTTCAGCTTCCAGGCACAGAGAAGGTGCTAGCAGGGAATTCTCTGCCTGCCTTTCCCCAGTGCTCTGCAAGCTCTCCAGGACAATATAAAATCTGGGGCTCTGTGCTTTCTTTCGTTCTGAACAAGTGTTACTGTTTTCTGCACAAAAGCGATTCTGCCAAGCAATGTGAACACTTCTGCTTCCCAGGCACAGAGAAGGTGCTAGCAGGGAATTCTCTGCCTGCCTTTCCCCAGTGCTCTGCAAGCTCTCCAGGACAACAACAAATCTGGGGCTCTGTGCTTTCTTTCGTTCTGAACAAGTGTTACTGTTTTCTGCACAAAAGCGATTCTGCCAAGCAATGTGAACACTTCTGCTTCCCAGGCACAGAGAAGGTGCTAGCAGGGAATTCTCTGCCTGCCTTTCCCCAGTGCTCTGCAAGCTCTCCAGGACAACATAAAATCTGGGGCTCTGTGCTTTCTTTCGTTCTGAACAATTTTTACTGTTTTCTGCACAAAAGCGATTCTGCCAAGCAATGTGAACAGGCACAGAGAAGGTGCTAGCAGGGAATTCTCTGCCTGCCTTTCCCCAGTGCTCCGCAAGCTCTCCAGGACAACATAAAATCTGGGGCTCTGTGCTTTCTTTCGTTCTGAACAAGTGTTAGTGTTTTCTGCACAAAAGCGATTCTGCCAAGCAATGTGAACACTTCTGCTTCCCAGGCACAGAGAAGGTGCTAGCAGGGAATTCTCTGCCTGCCTTTCCCCAGTGCTCTGCAAGCTCTCCAGGACAACATAAAATCTGGGGCTCTGTGCTTTCTTTCGTTATGAACAAGTGTTACTGTTTTCTGCACAAAAGCGATTCTGCCAAGCAATGTGAACAGGCACAGAGAAGGTGCTAGCAGGGAATTCTCTGCCTGCCTTTCCCCAGTGCTCTGCAAGCTCTCCAGGACAACATAAAATCTGGGGCTCTGTGCTTTCTTTCGTTCTGAACAAGTGTTACTGTTTTCTGCACAAAAGCGATTCTGCCAAGCAATGTGAACAGGCACAGAGAAGGTGCTAGCAGGGAATTCTCTGCCTGCCTTTCCCCAGTGCTCTGCAAGCTCTCCAGGACAACATAAAATCTGGGGCTCTATGCTTTCTTTCGTTCTGAACAAGTGTTACTGTTTTCTGCACAAAAGCGATTCTGCCAAGCAATGTGAACACTTCAGCTTCCAGGCACAGAGAAGGTGCTAGCAGGGAATTCTCTGCCTGCCTTTCCCCAGTGCTCTGCAAGCTCTCCAGGACAATATAAAATCTGGGGCTCTGTGCTTTCTTTCATTCTGAACAAGTGTTACTGTTTTCTGCACAAAAGCGATTCTGCGAAGCAATGTGAACACTTCTGCTTCCCAGGCACAGAGAAGGTGCTAGCAGGGAATTCTCTGCCTGCCTTTCCCCAGTGCTCTGCAAGCTCTCCAGGACAACAACAAATCTGGGGCTCTGTGCTTTCTTTCGTTCTGAACAAGTGTTACTGTTTTCTGCACAAAAGCGATTCTGCCAAGCAATGTGAACACTTCTGCTTCCCAGGCACAGAGAAGGTGCTAGCAGGGAATTCTCTGCCTGCCTTTCCCCAGTGCTCTGCAAGCTCTCCAGGACAACATAAAATCTGGGGCTCTGTGCTTTCTTTCGTTCTGAACAAGTGTTACTGTTTTCTGCACAAAAGCGATTCTGCCAAGCAATGTGAACACTTCTGCTTCCCAGGCACAGAGAAGGTGCTAGCAGGGAATTCTCTGCCTGCCTTTCCCCAGTGCTCTGCAAGCTCTCCAGGACAACATAAAATATGGGGCTCTGTGCTTTCTTTCGTTCTGAACAAGTGTTACTGTTTTCTGCACAAAAGCGATTCTGCGAAGCAATGTGAACACTTCTGCTTCCCAGGCACAGAGAAGGTGCTAGCAGGGAATTCTCTGCCTGCCTTTCCCCAGTGCTCTGCAAGCTCTCCAGGACAACAACAAATCTGGGGCTCTGTGCTTTCTTTCGTTCTGAACAAGTGTTACTGTTTTCTGCACAAAAGCGATTCTGCGAAGCAATGTGAACACTTCTGCTTCCCAGGCACAGAGAAGGTGCTAGCAGGGAATTCTCTGCCTGCCTTTCCCCAGTGCTCTGCAAGCTCTCCAGGACAACATAAAATCTGGGGCTCTGTGCTTTCTTTCGTTCTGAACAAGTGTTACTGTTTTCTGCACAAAAGCGATTCTGCGAAGCAATGTGAACACTTCTGCTTCCCAGGCACAGAGAAGGTGCTAGCAGGGAATTCTCTGCCTGCCTTTCCCCAGTGCTCTGCAAGCTCTCCAGGACAACATAAAATCTGGGGCTCTGTGCTTTCTTTCGTTCTGAACAAGTGTTACTGTTTTCTGCACAAAAGCGATTCTGCCAAGCAATGTGAACACTTCTGCTTCCCAGGCACAGAGAAGGTGCTAGCAGGGAATTCTCTGCCTGCCTTTCCCCAGTGCTCTGCAAGCTCTCCAGGACAACATAAAATCTGGGTCTCTGTGCTTTCTTTCGTTCTGAACAAGTGTTACTGTTTTCTGCACAAAAGCGATTCTGCCAAGCAATGTGAACACTTCTGCTTCCCAGGCACAGAGAAGGTGCTAGCAGGGAATTCTCTGCCTGCCTTTCCCCAGTGCTCTGCAAGCTCTCCAGGACAACAACAAATCTGGGGCTCTGTGCTTTCTTTCGTTCTGAACAAGTGTTACTGTTTTCTGCACAAAAGCGATTCTGCGAAGCAATGTGAACACTTCTGCTTCCCAGGCACAGAGAAGGTGCTAGCAGGGAATTCTCTGCCTGCCTTTCCCCAGTGCTCTGCAAGCTCTCCAGGACAACATAAAATCTGGGGCTCTGTGCTTTCTTTCGTTCTGAACAAGTGTTACTGTTTTCTGCACAAAAGCGATTCTGCCAAGCAATGTGAACAGGCACAGAGAAGGTGCTAGCAGGGAATTCTCTGCCTGCCTTTCCCCAGTGCTCTGCAAGCTCTCCAGGACAACATAAAATCTGGGGCTCTGTGCTTTCTTTCGTTCTGAACAAGTGTTACTGTTTTCTGCACAAAAGCGATTCTGCCAAGCAATGTGAACAGTTCTGCTTCCCAGGCACAGAGAAGGTGCTAGCAGGGAATTCTCTGCCTGCCTTTCCCCAGTGCTCTGCAAGCTCTCCAGGACAACATAAAATCTGGGGCTCTGTGCTTTCTTTCGTTCTGAACAAGTGTTACTGTTTTCTGCACAAAAGCGATTCTGCCAAGCAATGTGAACACTTCTGCTTCCCAGGCACAGAGAAGGTGCTAGCAGGGAATTCTCTGCCTGCCTTTCCCCAGTGCTCTGCAAGCTCTCCAGGACAACATAAAATCTGGGGCTCTGTGCTTTCTTTCGTTCTGAACAAGTGTTACTGTTTTCTGCACAAAAGCGATTCTGCCAAGCAATGTGAACACTTCTGCTTCCCAGGCACAGAGAAGGTGCTAGCAGGGAATTCTCTGCCTGCCTTTCCCCAGTGCTCTGCAAGCTCTCCAGGACAACATAAAATATGGGGCTCTGTGCTTTCTTTCGTTCTGAACAAGTGTTACTGTTTTCTGCACAAAAGCGATTCTGCGAAGCAATGTGAACACTTCAGCTTCCAGGCACAGAGAAGGTGCTAGCAGGGAATTCTCTGCCTGCCTTTCCCCAGTGCTCCGCAAGCTCTCCAGGACAACATAAAATCTGGGGCTCTGTGCTTTCTTTCGTTCTGAACAAGTGTTACTGTTTTCTGCACAAAAGCGATTCTGCGAAGCAATGTGAACACTTCTGCTTCCCAGGCACAGAGAAGGTGCTAGCAGGGAATTCTCTGCCTGCCTTTCCCCAGTGCTCTGCAAGCTCTCCAGGACAACATAAAATCTGGGGCTCTGTGCTTTCTTTCGTTCTGAACAAGTGTTAGTATTTTCTGCACAAAAGCGATTCTGCGAAGCAATGTGAACACTTCTGCTTCCCAGGCACAGAGAAGGTGCTAGCAGGGAATTCTCTGCCTGCCTTTCCCCAGTGCTCCGCAAGCTCTCCAGGACAACATAAAATCTGGGGCTCTGTGCTTTCTTTCGTTCTGAACAAGTGTTACTGTTTTCTGCACAAAAGCGATTCTGCCAAGCAATGTGAACAGGCACAGAGAAGGTGCTAGCAGGGAATTCTCTGCCTGCCTTTCCCCAGTGCTCTGCAAGCTCTCCAGGACAACATAAAATCTGGGGCTCTATGCTTTCTTTCGTTCTGAACAAGTGTTACTGTTTTCTGCACAAAAGCGATTCTGCCAAGCAATGTGAACACTTCAGCTTCCAGGCACAGAGAAGGTGCTAGCAGGGAATTCTCTGCCTGCCTTTCCCCAGTGCTCTGCAAGCTCTCCAGGACAATATAAAATCTGGGGCTCTGTGCTTTCTTTCATTCTGAACAAGTGTTACTGTTTTCTGCACAAAAGCGATTCTGCGAAGCAATGTGAACACTTCTGCTTCCCAGGCACAGAGAAGGTGCTAGCAGGGAATTCTCTGCCTGCCTTTCCCCAGTGCTCTGCAAGCTCTCCAGGACAACAACAAATCTGGGGCTCTGTGCTTTCTTTCGTTCTGAACAAGTGTTACTGTTTTCTGCACAAAAGCGATTCTGCCAAGCAATGTGAACACTTCTGCTTCCCAGGCACAGAGAAGGTGCTAGCAGGGAATTCTCTGCCTGCCTTTCCCCAGTGCTCTGCAAGCTCTCCAGGACAACAACAAATCTGGGGCTCTGTGCTTTCTTTCGTTCTGAACAAGTGTTACTGTTTTCTGCACAAAAGCGATTCTGCCAAGCAATGTGAACACTTCTGCTTCCCAGGCACAGAGAAGGTGCTAGCAGGGAATTCTCTGCCTGCCTTTCCCCAGTGCTCTGCAAGCTCTCCAGGACAACATAAAATATGGGGCTCTGTGCTTTCTTTCGTTCTGAACAAGTGTTACTGTTTTCTGCACAAAAGCGATTCTGCGAAGCAATGTGAACAGGCACAGAGAAGGTGCTAGCAGGGAATTCTCTGCCTGCCTTTCCCCAGTGCTCTGCAAGCTCTCCAGGACAACATAAAATCTGGGGCTCTGTGCTTTCTTTCGTTCTGAACAAGTGTTACTGTTTTCTGCACAAAAGCGATTCTGCGAAGCAATGTGAACACTTCTGCTTCCCAGGCACAGAGAAGGTGCTAGCAGGGAATTCTCTGCCTGCCTTTCCCCAGTGCTCTGCAAGCTCTCCAGGACAACATAAAATCTGGGGCTCTGTGCTTTCTTTCGTTCTGAACAAGTGTTACTGTTTTCTGCACAAAAGCGATTCTGCCAAGCAATGTGAACACTTCTGCTTCCCAGGCACAGAGAAGGTGCTAGCAGGGAATTCTCTGCCTGCCTTTCCCCAGTGCTCTGCAAGCTCTCCAGGACAACATAAAATCTGGGGCTCTGTGCTTTCTTTCGTTCTGAACAAGTGTTACTGTTTTCTGCACAAAAGCGATTCTGCCAAGCAATGTGAACACTTCAGCTTCCAGGCACAGAGAAGGTGCTAGCAGGGAATTCTCTGCCTGCCTTTCCCCAGTGCTCCGCAAGCTCTCCAGGACAACATAAAATCTGGGGCTCTGTGCTTTCTTTCGTTCTGAACAAGTGTTACTGTTTTCTGCACAAAAGCGATTCTGCCAAGCAATGTGAACAGGCACAGAGAAGGTGCTAGCAAGGAATTCTCTGCCTGCCTTTCCCCAGTGCTCTGCAAGCTCTCCAGCACAACATAAAATCTGGGGCTCTGTGCTTTCTTTCGTTCTGAACAAGTGTTACTGTTTTCTGCACAAAAGCGATTCTGCGAAGCAATGTGAACACTTCAGCTTCCAGGCACAGAGAAGGTGCTAGCAGGGAATTCTCTGCCTGCCTTTCCCCAGTGCTCCGCAAGCTCTCCAGGACAACATAAAATCTGGGGCTCTGTGCTTTCTTTCGTTCTGAACAAGTGTTACTGTTTTCTGCACAAAAGCGATTCTGCGAAGCAATGTGAACACTTCTGCTTCCCAGGCACAGAGAAGGTGCTAGCAGGGAATTCTCTGCCTGCCTTTCCCCAGTGCTCTGCAAGCTCTCCAGGACAACATAAAATCTGGGGCTCTGTGCTTTCTTTCGTTCTGAACAAGTGTTAGTATTTTCTGCACAAAAGCGATTCTGCGAAGCAATGTGAACACTTCTGCTTCCCAGGCACAGAGAAGGTGCTAGCAGGGAATTCTCTGCCTGCCTTTCCCCAGTGCTCCGCAAGCTCTCCAGGACAACATAAAATCTGGGGCTCTGTGCTTTCTTTCGTTCTGAACAAGTGTTACTGTTTTCTGCACAAAAGCGATTCTGCCAAGCAATGTGAACAGGCACAGAGAAGGTGCTAGCAGGGAATTCTCTGCCTGCCTTTCCCCAGTGCTCTGCAAGCTCTCCAGGACAACATAAAATCTGGGGCTCTATGCTTTCTTTCGTTCTGAACAAGTGTTACTGTTTTCTGCACAAAAGCGATTCTGCCAAGCAATGTGAACACTTCAGCTTCCAGGCACAGAGAAGGTGCTAGCAGGGAATTCTCTGCCTGCCTTTCCCCAGTGCTCTGCAAGCTCTCCAGGACAATATAAAATCTGGGGCTCTGTGCTTTCTTTCATTCTGAACAAGTGTTACTGTTTTCTGCACAAAAGCGATTCTGCGAAGCAATGTGAACACTTCTGCTTCCCAGGCACAGAGAAGGTGCTAGCAGGGAATTCTCTGCCTGCCTTTCCCCAGTGCTCTGCAAGCTCTCCAGGACAACAACAAATCTGGGGCTCTGTGCTTTCTTTCGTTCTGAACAAGTGTTACTGTTTTCTGCACAAAAGCGATTCTGCCAAGCAATGTGAACACTTCTGCTTCCCAGGCACAGAGAAGGTGCTAGCAGGGAATTCTCTGCCTGCCTTTCCCCAGTGCTCTGCAAGCTCTCCAGGACAACATAAAATCTGGGGCTCTGTGCTTTCTTTCGTTCTGAACAAGTGTTACTGTTTTCTGCACAAAAGCGATTCTGCCAAGCAATGTGAACACTTCTGCTTCCCAGGCACAGAGAAGGTGCTAGCAGGGAATTCTCTGCCTGCCTTTCCCCAGTGCTCTGCAAGCTCTCCAGGACAACATAAAATATGGGGCTCTGTGCTTTCTTTCGTTCTGAACAAGTGTTACTGTTTTCTGCACAAAAGCGATTCTGCCAAGCAATGTGAACACTTCTGCTTCCCAGGCACAGAGAAGGTGCTAGCAGGGAATTCTCTGCCTGCCTTTCCCCAGTGCTCTGCAAGCTCTCCAGGACAACATAAAATCTGGGGCTCTGTGCTTTCTTTCGTTCTGAACAAGTGTTACTGTTTTCTGCACAAAAGCGATTCTGCGAAGCAATGTGAACACTTCTGCTTCCCAGGCACAGAGAAGGTGCTAGCAGGGAATTCTCTGCCTGCCTTTCCCCAGTGCTCTGCAAGCTCTCCAGGACAACATAAAATCTGGGGCTCTGTGCTTTCTTTCGTTCTGAACAAGTGTTACTGTTTTCTGCACAAAAGCGATTCTGCGAAGCAATGTGAACACTTCTGCTTCCCAGGCACAGAGAAGGTGCTAGCAGGGAATTCTCTGCCTGCCTTTCCCCAGTGCTCTGCAAGCTCTCCAGGACAACATAAAATCTGGGGCTCTGTGCTTTCTTTCGTTCTGAACAAGTGTTACTGTTTTCTGCACAAAAGCGATTCTGCCAAGCAATGTGAACACTTCTGCTTCCCAGGCACAGAGAAGGTGCTAGCAGGGAATTCTCTGCCTGCCTTTCCCCAGTGCTCTGCAAGCTCTCCAGGACAACATAAAATCTGGGTCTCTGTGCTTTCTTTCGTTCTGAACAAGTGTTACTGTTTTCTGCACAAAAGCGATTCTGCCAAGCAATGTGAACACTTCTGCTTCCCAGGCACAGAGAAGGTGCTAGCAGGGAATTCTCTGCCTGCCTTTCCCCAGTGCTCTGCAAGCTCTCCAGGACAACAACAAATCTGGGGCTCTGTGCTTTCTTTCGTTCTGAACAAGTGTTACTGTTTTCTGCACAAAAGCGATTCTGCGAAGCAATGTGAACACTTCTGCTTCCCAGGCACAGAGAAGGTGCTAGCAGGGAATTCTCTGCCTGCCTTTCCCCAGTGCTCTGCAAGCTCTCCAGGACAACATAAAATCTGGGGCTCTGTGCTTTCTTTCGTTCTGAACAAGTGTTACTGTTTTCTGCACAAAAGCGATTCTGCCAAGCAATGTGAACAGGCACAGAGAAGGTGCTAGCAGGGAATTCTCTGCCTGCCTTTCCCCAGTGCTCTGCAAGCTCTCCAGGACAACATAAAATCTGGGGCTCTGTGCTTTCTTTCGTTCTGAACAAGTGTTACTGTTTTCTGCACAAAAGCGATTCTGCCAAGCAATGTGAACAGTTCTGCTTCCCAGGCACAGAGAAGGTGCTAGCAGGGAATTCTGTGCCTGCCTTTCCCCAGTGCTCTGCAAGCTCTCCAGGACAACAACAAATCTGGGGCTCTGTGCTTTCTTTCGTTCTGAACAAGTGTTACTGTTTTCTGCACAAAAGCGATTCTGCCAAGCAATGTGAACACTTCTGCTTCCCAGGCACAGAGAAGGTGCTAGCAGGGAATTCTCTGCCTGCCTTTCCCCAGTGCTCTGCAAGCTCTCCAGGACAACAACAAATCTGGGGCTCTGTGCTTTCTTTCGTTCTGAACAAGTGTTACTGTTTTCTGCACAAAAGCGATTCTGCCAAGCAATGTGAACACTTCAGCTTCCAGGCACAGAGAAGGTGCTAGCAGGGAATTCTCTGCCTGCCTTTCCCCAGTGCTCCGCAAGCTCTCCAGGACAACATAAAATCTGGGGCTCTGTGCTTTCTTTCGTTCTGAACAAGTGTTACTGTTTTCTGCACAAAAGCGATTCTGCCAAGCAATGTGAACAGGCACAGAGAAGGTGCTAGCAGGGAATTCTCTGCCTGCCTTTCCCCAGTGCTCTGCAAGCTCTCCAGCACAACATAAAATCTGGGGCTCTGTGCTTTCTTTCGTTCTGAACAAGTGTTACTGTTTTCTGCACAAAAGCGATTCTGCGAAGCAATGTGAACACTTCAGCTTCCAGGCACAGAGAAGGTGCTAGCAGGGAATTCTCTGCCTGCCTTTCCCCAGTGCTCTGCAAGCTCTCCAGGACAACATAAAATCTGGGGCTCTGTGCTTTCTTTCGTTCTGAACAAGTGTTAGTATTTTCTGCACAAAAGCGATTCTGCGAAGCAATGTGAACACTTCTGCTTCCCAGGCACAGAGAAGGTGCTAGCAGGGAATTCTCTGCCTGCCTTTCCCCAGTGCTCCGCAAGCTCTCCAGGACAACATAAAATCTGGGGCTCTGTGCTTTCTTTCGTTCTGAACAAGTGTTACTGTTTTCTGCACAAAAGCGATTCTGCCAAGCAATGTGAACACTTCTGCTTCCCAGGCACAGAGAAGGTGCTAGCAGGGAATTCTCTGCCTGCCTTTCCCCAGTGCTCTGCAAGCTCTCCAGGACAACAACAAATCTGGGGCTCTGTGCTTTCTTTCGTTCTGAACAAGTGTTACTGTTTTCTGCACAAAAGCGATTCTGCGAAGCAATGTGAACACTTCTGCTTCCCAGGCACAGAGAAGGTGCTAGCAGGGAATTCTCTGCCTGCCTTTCCCCAGTGCTCTGCAAGCTCTCCAGGACAACATAAAATCTGGGGCTCTGTGCTTTCTTTCGTTCTGAACAAGTGTTACTGTTTTCTGCACAAAAGCGATTCTGCCAAGCAATGTGAACGCTTCTGCTTCCCAGGCACAGAGAAGGTGCTAGCAGGGAATTCTCTGCCTGCCTTTCCCCAGTGCTCTGCAAGCTCTCCAGGACAACATAAAATCTGGGGCTCTGTGCTTTCTTTCGTTCTGAAAAAGTGTTACTGTTTTCTGCACAAAAGCGATTCTGCCAAGCAATGTGAACACTTCTGCTTCCCAGGCACAGAGAAGGTGCTAGCAGGGAATTCTCTGCCTGCCTTTCCCCAGTGCTCTGCAAGCTCTCCAGGACAACATAAAATCTGGGGCTCTGTGCTTTCTTTCGTTCTGAACAATTTTTACTGTTTTCTGCACAAAAGCGATTCTGCCAAGCAATGTGAACAGGCACAGAGAAGGTGCTAGCAGGGAATTCTCTGCCTGCCTTTCCCCAGTGCTCCGCAAGCTCTCCAGGACAACATAAAATCTGGGGCTCTGTGCTTTCTTTCGTTCTGAACAAGTGTTAGTGTTTTCTGCACAAAAGCGATTCTGCCAAGCAATGTGAACACTTCTGCTTCCCAGGCACAGAGAAGGTGCTAGCAGGGAATTCTCTGCCTGCCTTTCCCCAGTGCTCTGCAAGCTCTCCAGGACAACATAAAATCTGGGGCTCTGTGCTTTCTTTCGTTCTGAACAAGTGTTACTGTTTTCTGCACAAAAGCGATTCTGCCAAGCAATGTGAACAGGCACAGAGAAGGTGCTAGCAGGGAATTCTCTGCCTGCCTTTCCCCAGTGCTCTGCAAGCTCTCCAGGACAACATAAAATCTGGGGCTCTGTGCTTTCTTTCGTTCTGAACAAGTGTTACTGTTTTCTGCACAAAAGCGATTCTGCCAAGCAATGTGAACAGGCACAGAGAAGGTGCTAGCAGGGAATTCTCTGCCTGCCTTTCCCCAGTGCTCTGCAAGCTCTCCAGGACAACATAAAATCTGGGGCTCTATGCTTTCTTTCGTTCTGAACAAGTGTTACTGTTTTCTGCACAAAAGCGATTCTGCCAAGCAATGTGAACACTTCAGCTTCCAGGCACAGAGAAGGTGCTAGCAGGGAATTCTCTGCCTGCCTTTCCCCAGTGCTCTGCAAGCTCTCCAGGACAATATAAAATCTGGGGCTCTGTGCTTTCTTTCGTTCTGAACAAGTGTTAGTGTTTTCTGCACAAAAGCGATTCTGCGAAGCAATGTGAACACTTCTGCTTCCCAGGCACAGAGAAGGTGCTAGCAGGGAATTCTCTGCCTGCCTTTCCCCAGTGCTCTGCAAGCTCTCCAGGACAACAACAAATCTGGGGCTCTGTGCTTTCTTTCGTTCTGAACAAGTGTTACTGTTTTCTGCACAAAAGCGATTCTGCCAAGCAATGTGAACACTTCTGCTTCCCAGGCACAGAGAAGGTGCTAGCAGGGAATTCTCTGCCTGCCTTTCCTCAGTGCTCTGCAAGCTCTCCAGGACAACATAAAATCTGGGGCTCTGTGCTTTCTTTCGTTCTGAACAATTTTTACTGTTTTCTGCACAAAAGCGATTCTGCCAAGCAATGTGAACAGGCACAGAGAAGGTGCTAGCAGGGAATTCTCTGCCTGCCTTTCCCCAGTGCTCCGCAAGCTCTCCAGGACAACATAAAATCTGGGGCTCTGTGCTTTCTTTCGTTCTGAACAAGTGTTAGTGTTTTCTGCACAAAAGCGATTCTGCCAAGCAATGTGAACACTTCTGCTTCCCAGGCACAGAGAAGGTGCTAGCAGGGAATTCTCTGCCTGCCTTTCCCCAGTGCTCTGCAAGCTCTCCAGGACAACATAAAATCTGGGGCTCTGTGCTTTCTTTCGTTCTGAACAAGTGTTACTGTTTTCTGCACAAAAGCGATTCTGCCAAGCAATGTGAACAGGCACAGAGAAGGTGCTAGCAGGGAATTCTCTGCCTGCCTTTCCCCAGTGCTCTGCAAGCTCTCCAGGACAACATAAAATCTGGGGCTCTGTGCTTTCTTTCGTTCTGAACAAGTGTTACTGTTTTCTGCACAAAAGCGATTCTGCCAAGCAATGTGAACAGGCACAGAGAAGGTGCTAGCAGGGAATTCTCTGCCTGCCTTTCCCCAGTGCTCTGCAAGCTCTCCAGGACAACATAAAATCTGGGGCTCTATGCTTTCTTTCGTTCTGAACAAGTGTTACTGTTTTCTGCACAAAAGCAATTCTGCCAAGCAATGTGAACACTTCAGCTTCCAGGCACAGAGAAGGTGCTAGCAGGGAATTCTCTGCCTGCCTTTCCCCAGTGCTCTGCAAGCTCTCCAGGACAATATAAAATCTGGGGCTCTGTGCTTTCTTTCATTCTGAACAAGTGTTACTGTTTTCTGCACAAAAGCGATTCTGCGAAGCAATGTGAACACTTCTGCTTCCCAGGCACAGAGAAGGTGCTAGCAGGGAATTCTCTGCCTGCCTTTCCCCAGTGCTCTGCAAGCTCTCCAGGACAACATAAAATCTGGGGCTCTGTGCTTTCTTTCGTTCTGAACAAGTGTTACTGTTTTCTGCACAAAAGCGATTCTGCCAAGCAATGTGAACACTTCTGCTTCCCAGGCACAGAGAAGGTGCTAGCAGGGAATTCTC
The DNA here is from genome assembly GCF_047716275.1 of Strix uralensis. Lineage (NCBI taxonomy): Eukaryota > Metazoa > Chordata > Aves > Strigiformes > Strigidae > Strix > Strix uralensis. The sequence continues at coordinate 28,794 of NW_027436837.1, forward strand.
TGCCTGCCTTTCCCCAGTGCTCTGCAAGCTCTCCAGGACAACATAAAATCTGGGGCTCTGTGCTTTCTTTCGTTCTGAACAAGTGTTACTGTTTTCTGCACAAAAGCGATTCTGCCAAGCAATGTGAACACTTCTGCTTCCCAGGCACAGAGAAGGTGCTAGCAGGGAATTCTCTGCCTGCCTTTCCCCAGTGCTCTGCAAGCTCTCCAGGACAACAACAAATCTGGGGCTCTGTGCTTTCTTTCGTTCTGAACAAGTGTTACTGTTTTCTGCACAAAAGCGATTCTGCGAAGCAATGTGAACACTTCTGCTTCCCAGGCACAGAGAAGGTGCTAGCAGGGAATTCTCTGCCTGCCTTTCCCCAGTGCTCTGCAAGCTCTCCAGGACAACAACAAATCTGGGGCTCTGTGCTTTCTTTCGTTCTGAACAAGTGTTACTGTTTTCTGCACAAAAGCGATTCTGCGAAGCAATGTGAACACTTGTGCTTCCCAGGCACAGAGAAGGTGCTAGCAGGGAATTCTCTGCCTGCCTTTCCCCAGTGCTCTGCAAGCTCTCCAGGACAACAACAAATCTGGGGCTCTGTGCTTTCTTTCGTTCTGAACAAGTGTTACTGTTTTCTGCACAAAAGCGATTCTGCGAAGCAATGTGAACACTTCTGCTTCCCAGGCACAGAGAAGGTGCTAGCAGGGAATTCTCTGCCTGCCTTTCCCCAGTGCTCTGCAAGCTCTCCAGGACAACAACAAATCTGGGGCTCTGTGCTTTCTTTCGTTCTGAACAAGTGTTACTGTTTTCTGCACAAAAGCGATTCTGCCAAGCAATGTGAACACTTCTGCTTCCCAGGCACAGAGAAGGTGCTAGCAGGGAATTCTCTGCCTGCCTTTCCCCAGTGCTCTGCAAGCTCTCCAGGACAACATAAAATCTGGGTCTCTGTGCTTTCTTTCGTTCTGAACAAGTGTTACTGTTTTCTGCACAAAAGCGATTCTGCCAAGCAATGTGAACACTTCTGCTTCCCAGGCACAGAGAAGGTGCTAGCAGGGAATTCTCTGCCTGCCTTTCCCCAGTGCTCTGCAAGCTCTCCAGGACAACAACAAATCTGGGGCTCTGTGCTTTCTTTCGTTCTGAACAAGTGTTACTGTTTTCTGCACAAAAGCGATTCTGCCAAGCAATGTGAACACTTCTGCTTCCCAGGCACAGAGAAGGTGCTAGCAGGGAATTCTCTGCCTGCCTTTCCCCAGTGCTCTGCAAGCTCTCCAGGACAACATAAAATCTGGGGCTCTGTGCTTTCTTTCGTTCTGAACAAGTGTTACTGTTTTCTGCACAAAAGCGATTCTGCCAAGCAATGTGAACAGGCACAGAGAAGGTGCTAGCAGGGAATTCTCTGCCTGCCTTTCCCCAGTGCTCTGCAAGCTCTCCAGGACAACATAAAATCTGGGGCTCTGTGCTTTCTTTCGTTCTGAACAAGTGTTACTGTTTTCTGCACAAAAGCGATTCTGCCAAGCAATGTGAACAGTTCTGCTTCCCAGGCACAGAGAAGGTGCTAGCAGGGAATTCTCTGCCTGCCTTTCCCCAGTGCTCTGCAAGCTCTCCAGGACAACATAAAATCTGGGGCTCTGTGCTTTCTTTCGTTCTGAACAAGTGTTACTGTTTTCTGCACAAAAGCGATTCTGCCAAGCAATGTGAACACTTCTGCTTCCCAGGCACAGAGAAGGTGCTAGCAGGGAATTCTCTGCCTGCCTTTCCCCAGTGCTCTGCAAGCTCTCCAGGACAACATAAAATCTGGGGCTCTGTGCTTTCTTTCGTTCTGAACAAGTGTTACTGTTTTCTGCACAAAAGCGATTCTGCCAAGCAATGTGAACACTTCAGCTTCCAGGCACAGAGAAGGTGCTAGCAGGGAATTCTCTGCCTGCCTTTCCCCAGTGCTCCGCAAGCTCTCCAGGACAACATAAAATCTGGGGCTCTGTGCTTTCTTTCGTTCTGAACAAGTGTTACTGTTTTCTGCACAAAAGCGATTCTGCCAAGCAATGTGAACAGGCACAGAGAAGGTGCTAGCAGGGAATTCTCTGCCTGCCTTTCCCCAGTGCTCTGCAAGCTCTCCAGCACAACATAAAATCTGGGGCTCTGTGCTTTCTTTCGTTCTGAACAAGTGTTACTGTTTTCTGCACAAAAGCGATTCTGCGAAGCAATGTGAACACTTCAGCTTCCAGGCACAGAGAAGGTGCTAGCAGGGAATTCTCTGCCTGCCTTTCCCCAGTGCTCCGCAAGCTCTCCAGGACAACATAAAATCTGGGGCTCTGTGCTTTCTTTCGTTCTGAACAAGTGTTACTGTTTTCTGCACAAAAGCGATTCTGCGAAGCAATGTGAACACTTCTGCTTCCCAGGCACAGAGAAGGTGCTAGCAGGGAATTCTCTGCCTGCCTTTCCCCAGTGCTCTGCAAGCTCTCCAGGACAACATAAAATCTGGGGCTCTGTGCTTTCTTTCGTTCTGAACAAGTGTTAGTATTTTCTGCACAAAAGCGATTCTGCGAAGCAATGTGAACACTTGTGCTTCCCAGGCACAGAGAAGGTGCTAGCAGGGAATTCTCTGCCTGCCTTTCCCCAGTGCTCCGCAAGCTCTCCAGGACAACATAAAATCTGGGGCTCTGTGCTTTCTTTCGTTCTGAACAAGTGTTAGTGTTTTCTGCACAAAAGCGATTCTGCCAAGCAATGTGAACACTTCTGCTTCCCAGGCACAGAGAAGGTGCTAGCAGGGAATTCTCTGCCTGCCTTTCCCCAGTGCTCTGCAAGCTCTCCCGGACAACATAAAATCTGGGGCTCTGTGCTTTCTTTCGTTCTGAACAAGTGTTACTGTTTTCTGCACAAAAGCGATTCTGCGAAGCAATGTGAACACTTCTGCTTCCCAGGCACAGAGAAGGTGCTAGCAGGGAATTCTCTGCCTGCCTTTCCCCAGTGCTCTGCAAGCTCTCCAGGACAACATAAAATCTGGGTCTCTGTGCTTTCTTTCGTTCTGAACAAGTGTTACTGTTTTCTGCACAAAAGCGATTCTGCCAAGCAATGTGAACACTTCGGCTTCCCAGGTACAGAGAGGGTGCTAGCAGGGAATTCTGTGCCTGCCTTTCCCCAGTGCTCTGCAAGCTCTCCAGGACAACATAAAATCTAGGGCTCTGTGCTTTCTTTCGTTCTGAACAAGTGTTACTGTTTTCTGCACAAAAGCGGTTCTGCGAAGCAATGTGAACACTTCTGCTTCCCAGGCACAGAGAAGGTGCTAGCAGGGAATTCTCTGCCTGCCTTTCCCCAGTGCTCTGCAAGCTCTCCAGGACAACAACAAATCTGGGGCTCTGTGCTTTCTTTCATTTTGAACAAGTGTTACTGTTTTCTGCACAAAAGCGATTCTGCCAAGCAATGTGAACACTTCTGCTTCCCAGGCACAGAGAAGGTGCTAGCAGGGAATTCTCTGCCTGCCTTTCCCCAGTGCTCTGCAAGCTCTCCAGGACAACATAAAATCTGGGGCTCTGTGCTTTCTTTCGTTCTGAACAAGTGTTACTGTTTTCTGCACAAAAGCGATTCTGCCAAGCAATGTGAACACTTCTGCTTCCCAGGCACAGAGAAGGTGCTAGCAGGGAATTCTCTGCCTGCCTTTCCCCAGTGCTCTGCAAGCTCTCCAGGACAACAACAAATCTGGGGCTCTGTGCTTTCTTTCGTTCTGAACAAGTGTTACTGTTTTCTGCACAAAAGCGATTCTGCCAAGCAATGTGAACACTTCTGCTTCCCAGGCACAGAGAAGGTGCTAGCAGGGAATTCTCTGCCTGCCTTTCCCCAGTGCTCTGCAAGCTCTCCAGGACAACATAAAATCTGGGGCTCTGTGCTTTCTTTCGTTCTGAACAAGTGTTACTGTTTTCTGCACAAAAGCGATTCTGCCAAGCAATGTGAACACTTCTGCTTCCCAGGCACAGAGAAGGTGCTAGCAGGGAATTCTCTGCCTGCCTTTCCCCAGTGCTCTGCAAGCTCTCCAGGACAACATAAAATCTGGGGCTCTGTGCTTTCTTTCGTTCTGAACAAGTGTTACTGTTTTCTGCACAAAAGCGATTCTGCCAAGCAATGTGAACACTTCTGCTTCCCAGGCACAGAGAAGGTGCTAGCAGGGAATTCTGTGCCTGCCTTTCCCCAGTGCTCTGCAAGCTCTCCAGGACAACATAAAATCTGGGGCTCTGTGCTTTCTTTCGTTCTGAACAAGTGTTACTGTTTTCTGCACAAAAGCGATTCTGCGAAGCAATGTGAACACTTCTGCTTCCCAGGCACAGAGAAGGTGCTAGCAGGGAATTCTCTGCCTGCCTTTCCCCAGTGCTCTGCAAGCTCTCCAGGACAACAACAAATCTGGGGCTCTGTGCTTTCTTTCATTTTGAACAAGTGTTACTGTTTTCTGCACAAAAGCGATTCTGCAAAGCAATGTGAACACTTCTGCTTCCCAGGCACAGAGAAGGTGCTAGCAGGGAATTCTCTGCCTGCCTTTCCCCAGTGCTCTGCAAGCTCTCCAGGACAACATAAAATCTTGGGCTCTGTGCTTTCTTTCGTTCTGAACAAGTGTTACTGTTTTCTGCACAAAAGCGGTTCTGCGAAGCAATGTGAACGCTTCTGCTTCCCAGGCACAGAGAAGGTGCTAGCAGGGAATTCTCTGCCTGCCTTTCCCCAGTGCTCTGCAAGCTCTCCAGGACAACAACAAATCTGGGGCTCTGTGCTTTCTTTCATTTTGAACAAGTGTTACTGTTTTCTGCACAAAAGCGATTCTGCGAAGCAATGTGAACACTTCTGCTTCCCAGGCACAGAGAAGGTGCTAGCAGGGAATTCTGTGCCTGCCTTTCCCCAGTGCTCTGCAAGCTCTCCAGGACAACAACAAATCTGGGGCTCTGTGCTTTCTTTCGTTCTGAACAAGTGTTACTGTTTTCTGCACAAAAGCGATTCTGCCAAGCAATGTGAACACTTCAGCTTCCAGGCACAGAGAAGGTGCTAGCAGGGAATTCTCTGCCTGCCTTTCCCCAGTGCTCCGCAAGCTCTCCAGGCAAACATAAAATCTGGGGCTCTGTGCTTTCTTTCGTTCTGAACAAGTGTTACTGTTTTCTGCACAAAAGCGATTCTGCCAAGCAATGTGAACAGGCACAGAGAAGGTGCTAGCAGGGAATTCTCTGCCTGCCTTTCCCCAGTGCTCTGCAAGCTCTCCAGGACAACATAAAATCTGGGGCTCTGTGCTTTCTTTCGTTCTGAACAAGTGTTACTGTTTTCTGCACAAAAGCGATTCTGCCAAGCAATGTGAACACTTCAGCTTCCAGGCACAGAGAAGGTGCTAGCAGGGAATTCTCTGCCTGCCTTTCCCCAGTGCTCCGCAAGCTCTCCAGGACAACATAAAATCTGGGGCTCTGTGCTTTCTTTCGTTCTGAACAAGTGTTACTGTTTTCTGCACAAAAGCGATTCTGCCAAGCAATGTGAACAGGCACAGAGAAGGTGCTAGCAGGGAATTCTCTGCCTGCCTTTCCCCAGTGCTCTGCAAGCTCTCCAGCACAACATAAAATCTGGGGCTCTGTGCTTTCTTTCGTTCTGAACAAGTGTTACTGTTTTCTGCACAAAAGCGATTCTGCGAAGCAATGTGAACACTTCAGCTTCCAGGCACAGAGAAGGTGCTAGCAGGGAATTCTCTGCCTGCCTTTCCCCAGTGCTCCGCAAGCTCTCCAGGACAACATAAAATCTGGGGCTCTGTGCTTTCTTTCGTTCTGAACAAGTGTTACTGTTTTCTGCACAAAAGCGATTCTGCGAAGCAATGTGAACACTTCTGCTTCCCAGGCACAGAGAAGGTGCTAGCAGGGAATTCTCTGCCTGCCTTTCCCCAGTGCTCTGCAAGCTCTCCAGGACAACATAAAATCTGGGGCTCTGTGCTTTCTTTCGTTCTGAACAAGTGTTAGTATTTTCTGCACAAAAGCGATTCTGCCAAGCAATGTGAACACTTGTGCTTCCCAGGCACAGAGAAGGTGCTAGCAGGGAATTCTCTGCCTGCCTTTCCCCAGTGCTCCGCAAGCTCTCCAGGACAACATAAAATCTGGGGCTCTGTGCTTTCTTTCGTTCTGAACAAGTGTTAGTGTTTTCTGCACAAAAGCGATTCTGCCAAGCAATGTGAACACTTCTGCTTCCCAGGCACAGAGAAGGTGCTAGCAGGGAATTCTCTGCCTGCCTTTCCCCAGTGCTCTGCAAGCTCTCCCGGACAACATAAAATCTGGGGCTCTGTGCTTTCTTTCGTTCTGAACAAGTGTTACTGTTTTCTGCACAAAAGCGATTCTGCGAAGCAATGTGAACACTTCTGCTTCCCAGGCACAGAGAAGGTGCTAGCAGGGAATTCTCTGCCTGCCTTTCCCCAGTGCTCTGCAAGCTCTCCAGGACAACATAAAATCTGGGGCTCTGTGCTTTCTTTCGTTCTGAACAAGTGTTACTGTTTTCTGCACAAAAGCGATTCTGCCAAGCAATGTGAACACTTCTGCTTCCCAGGCACAGAGAAGGTGCTAGCAGGGAATTCTCTGCCTGCCTTTCCCCAGTGCTCTGCAAGCTCTCCAGGACAACATAAAATCTGGGGCTCTGTGCTTTCTTTCGTTCTGAACAAGTGTTACTGTTTTCTGCACAAAAGCGATTCTGCCAAGCAATGTGAACAGGCACAGAGAAGGTGCTAGCAGGGAATTCTCTGCCTGCCTTTCCCCAGTGCTCTGCAAGCTCTCCAGGACAACATAAAATCTGGGGCTCTGTGCTTTCTTTCGTTCTGAACAAGTGTTACTGTTTTCTGCACAAAAGCGATTCTGCCAAGCAATGTGAACACTTCTGCTTCCCAGGCACAGAGAAGGTGCTAGCAGGGAATTCTCTGCCTGCCTTTCCCCAGTGCTCTGCAAGCTCTCCAGGACAACATAAAATCTGGGGCTCTGTGCTTTCTTTCGTTCTGAACAAGTGTTACTGTTTTCTGCACAAAAGCGATTCTGCCAAGCAATGTGAACACTTCTGCTTCCCAGGCACAGAGAAGGTGCTAGCAGGGAATTCTCTGCCTGCCTTTCCCCAGTGCTCTGCAAGCTCTCCAGGACAACATAAAATCTGGGGCTCTGTGCTTTCTTTCGTTCTGAACAAGTGTTACTGTTTTCTGCACAAAAGCGATTCTGCCAAGCAATGTGAACACTTCTGCTTCCCAGGCACAGAGAAGGTGCTAGCAGGGAATTCTCTGCCTGCCTTTCCCCAGTGCTCTGCAAGCTCTCCAGGACAACATAAAATCTGGGGCTCTGTGCTTTCTTTCGTTCTGAACAAGTGTTACTGTTTTCTGCACAAAAGCGATTCTGCCAAGCAATGTGAACAGGCACAGAGAAGGTGCTAGCAGGGAATTCTCTGCCTGCCTTTCCCCAGTGCTCTGCAAGCTCTCCAGGACAACATAAAATCTGGGGCTCTGTGCTTTCTTTCGTTCTGAACAAGTGTTACTGTTTTCTGCACAAAAGCGATTCTGCCAAGCAATGTGAACACTTCTGCTTCCCAGGCACAGAGAAGGTGCTAGCAGGGAATTCTCTGCCTGCCTTTCCCCAGTGCTCTGCAAGCTCTCCAGGACAACAACAAATCTGGGGCTCTGTGCTTTCTTTCGTTCTGAACAAGTGTTACTGTTTTCTGCACAAAAGCGATTCTGCCAAGCAATGTGAACACTTCTGCTTCCCAGGCACAGAGAAGGTGCTAGCAGGGAATTCTCTGCCTGCCTTTCCCCAGTGCTCTGCAAGCTCTCCAGGACAACATAAAATCTGGGGCTCTGTGCTTTCTTTCGTTCTGAACAAGTGTTAGTGTTTTCTGCACAAAAGCGATTCTGCCAAGCAATGTGAACACTTCTGCTTCCCAGGCACAGAGAAGGTGCTAGCAGGGAATTCTCTGCCTGCCTTTCCCCAGTGCTCTGCAAGCTCTCCAGGACAACATAAAATCTGGGGCTCTGTGCTTTCTTTCGTTCTGAACAAGTGTTACTGTTTTCTGCACAAAAGCGATTCTGCCAAGCAATGTGAACAGGCACAGAGAAGGTGCTAGCAGGGAATTCTCTGCCTGCCTTTCCCCAGTGCTCTGCAAGCTCTCCAGGACAACATAAAATCTGGGGCTCTGTGCTTTCTTTCGTTCTGAACAAGTGTTAGTGTTTTCTGCACAAAAGCGATTCTGCCAAGCAATGTGAACACTTCTGCTTCCCAGGCACAGAGAAGGTGCTAGCAGGGAATTCTCTGCCTGCCTTTCCCCAGTGCTCTGCAAGCTCTCCAGGACAACATAAAATCTGGGGCTCTGTGCTTTCTTTCGTTCTGAACAAGTGTTACTGTTTTCTGCACAAAAGCGATTCTGCCAAGCAATGTGAACACTTCAGCTTCCAGGCACAGAGAAGGTGCTAGCAGGGAATTCTCTGCCTGCCTTTCCCCAGTGCTCCGCAAGCTCTCCAGGACAACATAAAATCTGGGGCTCTGTGCTTTCTTTCGTTCTGAACAAGTGTTACTGTTTTCTGCACAAAAGCGATTCTGCCAAGCAATGTGAACACTTCTGCTTCCCAGGCACAGAGAAGGTGCTAGCAGGGAATTCTCTGCCTGCCTTTCCCCAGTGCTCTGCAAGCTCTCCAGGACAACATAAAATCTGGGGCTCTGTGCTTTCTTTCGTTCTGAACAAGTGTTAGTGTTTTCTGCACAAAAGCGATTCTGCCAAGCAATGTGAACACTTCTGCTTCCCAGGCACAGAGAAGGTGCTAGCAGGGAATTCTCTGCCTGCCTTTCCCCAGTGCTCTGCAAGCTCTCCAGGACAACAACAAATCTGGGGCTCTGTGCTTTCTTTCGTTCTGAACAAGTGTTACTGTTTTCTGCACAAAAGCGATTCTGCGAAGCAATGTGAACACTTCTGCTTCCCAGGCACAGAGAAGGTGCTAGCAGGGAATTCTCTGCCTGCCTTTCCCCAGTGCTCTGCAAGCTCTCCAGGACAACATAAAATCTGGGGCTCTGTGCTTTCTTTCGTTCTGAACAAGTGTTACTGTTTTCTGCACAAAAGCGATTCTGCCAAGCAATGTGAACAGGCACAGAGAAGGTGCTAGCAGGGAATTCTCTGCCTGCCTTTCCCCAGTGCTCTGCAAGCTCTCCAGGACAACATAAAATCTGGGGCTCTGTGCTTTCTTTCGTTCTGAACAAGTGTTAGTGTTTTCTGCACAAAAGCGATTCTGCCAAGCAATGTGAACACTTCAGCTTCCAGGCACAGAGAAGGTGCTAGCAGGGAATTCTCTGCCTGCCTTTCCCCAGTGCTCCGCAAGCTCTCCAGGACAACATAAAATCTGGGTCTCTGTGCTTTCTTTCGTTCTGAACAAGTGTTACTGTTTTCTGCACAAAAGCGATTCTGCGAAGCAATGTGAACACTTCTGCTTCCCAGGCACAGAGAAGGTGCTAGCAGGGAATTCTCTGCCTGCCTTTCCCCAGTGCTCTGCAAGCTCTCCAGGACAACATAAAATCTGGGGCTCTGTGCTTTCTTTCGTTCTGAACAAGTGTTACTGTTTTCTGCACAAAAGCGATTCTGCCAAGCAATGTGAACACTTCTGCTTCCCAGGCACAGAGAAGGTGCTAGCAGGGAATTCTCTGCCTGCCTTTCCCCAGTGCTCTGCAAGCTCTCCAGGACAACATAAAATCTGGGTCTCTGTGCTTTCTTTCGTTCTGAACAAGTGTTACTGTTTTCTGCACAAAAGCGATTCTGCGAAGCAATGTGAACACTTCTGCTTCCCAGGCACAGAGAAGGTGCTAGCAGGGAATTCTCTGCCTGCCTTTCCCCAGTGCTCTGCAAGCTCTCCAGGACAACAACAAATCTGGGGCTCTGTGCTTTCTTTCGTTCTGAACAAGTGTTACTGTTTTCTGCACAAAAGCGATTCTGCCAAGCAATGTGAACACTTCTGCTTCCCAGGCACAGAGAAGGTGCTAGCAGGGAATTCTCTGCCTGCCTTTCCCCAGTGCTCTGCAAGCTCTCCAGGACAACATAAAATCTGGGGCTCTGTGCTTTCTTTCGTTCTGAACAAGTGTTACTGTTTTCTGCACAAAAGCGATTCTGCGAAGCAATGTGAACAGGCACAGAGAAGGTGCTAGCAGGGAATTCTCTGCCTGCCTTTCCCCAGTGCTCTGCAAGCTCTCCAGGACAACATAAAATCTGGGGCTCTGTGCTTTCTTTCGTTCTGAACAAGTGTTACTGTTTTCTGCACAAAAGCGATTCTGCCAAGCAATGTGAACACTTCTGCTTCCCAGGCACAGAGAAGGTGCTAGCAGGGAATTCTCTGCCTGCCTTTCCCCAGTGCTCTGCAAGCTCTCCAGGACAACAACAAATCTGGGGCTCTGTGCTTTCTTTCGTTCTGAACAAGTGTTAGTGTTTTCTGCACAAAAGCGATTCTGCGAAGCAATGTGAACACTTCTGCTTCCCAGGCACAGAGAAGGTGCTAGCAGGGAATTCTCTGCCTGCCTTTCCCCAGTGCTCTGCAAGCTCTCCAGGACAACATAAAATCTGGGGCTCTGTGCTTTCTTTCGTTCTGAAAAAGTGTTACTGTTTTCTGCACAAAAGCGATTCTGCCAAGCAATGTGAACACTTCTGCTTCCCAGGCACAGAGAAGGTGCTAGCAGGGAATTCTCTGCCTGCCTTTCCCCAGTGCTCTGCAAGCTCTCCAGGACAACATAAAATCTGGGGCTCTGTGCTTTCTTTCGTTCTGAACAAGTGTTACTGTTTTCTGCACAAAAGCGATTCTGCCAAGCAATGTGAACACTTCTGCTTCCCAGGCACAGAGAAGGTGCTAGCAGGGAATTCTTTGCCTGCCTTTCCCCAGTGCTCTGCAAGCTCTCCAGGACAACATAAAATCTGGGGCTCTGTGCTTTCTTTCGTTCTGAACAAGTGTTACTGTTTTCTGCAGAAAAGCGATTCTGCCAAGCAATGTGAACACTTCTGCTTCCCAGGCACAGAGAAGGTGCTAGCAGGGAATTCTCTGCCTGCCTTTCCCCAGTGCTCTGCAAGCTCTCCAGGACAACATAAAATCTGGGGCTCTGTGCTTTCTTTCGTTCTGAACAAGTGTTACTGTTTTCTGCACAAAAGCGATTCTGCCAAGCAATGTGAACAGGCACAGAGAAGGTGCTAGCAGGGAATTCTCTGCCTGCCTTTCCCCAGTGCTCTGCAAGCTCTCCAGGACAACATAAAATCTGGGGCTCTGTGCTTTCTTTCGTTCTGAACAAGTGTTACTGTTTTCTGCACAAAAGCGATTCTGCGAAGCAATGTGAACACTTCTGCTTCCCAGGCACAGAGAAGGTGCTAGCAGGGAATTCTCTGCCTGCCTTTCCCCAGTGCTCTGCAAGCTCTCCAGGACAACATAAAATCTGGGGCTCTATGCTTTCTTTCGTTCTGAACAAGTGTTACTGTTTTCTGCACAAAAGCGATTCTGCCAAGCAATGTGAACATATCTGCTTCCCAGGCACAGAGAAGGTGCTAGCAGGGAATTCTCTGCCTGCCTTTCCCCAGTGCTCTGCAAGCTCTCCAGGACAACAACAAATCTGGGGCTCTGTGCTTTCTTTCGTTCTGAACAAGTGTTACTGTTTTCTGCACAAAAGCGATTCTGCCAAGCAATGTGAACACTTCTGCTTCCCAGGCACAGAGAAGGTGCTAGCAGGGAATTCTCTGCCTGCCTTTCCCCAGTGCTCTGCAAGCTCTCCAGGACAACATAAAATCTGGGGCTCTGTGCTTTCTTTCGTTCTGAACAAGTGTTACTGTTTTCTGCACAAAAGCGATTCTGCCAAGCAATGTGAACAGGCACAGAGAAGGTGCTAGCAGGGAATTCTCTGCCTGCCTTTCCCCAGTGCTCTGCAAGCTCTCCAGGACAACAACAAATCTGGGGCTCTGTGCTTTCTTTCGTTCTGAACAAGTGTTACTGTTTTCTGCACAAAAGCGATTCTGCCAAGCAATGTGAACACTTCTGCTTCCCAGGCACAGAGAAGGTGCTAGCAGGGAATTCTCTGCCTGCCTTTCCCCAGTGCTCTGCAAGCTCTCCAGGACAACATAAAATCTGGGGCTCTGTGCTTTCTTTCGTTCTGAACAAGTGTTACTGTTTTCTGCACAAAAGCGATTCTGCCAAGCAATGTGAACACTTCTGCTTCCCAGGCACAGAGAAGGTGCTAGCAGGGAATTCTCTGCCTGCCTTTCCCCAGTGCTCTGCAAGCTCTCCAGGACAACATAAAATCTGGGGCTCTGTGCTTTCTTTCGTTCTGAACAAGTGTTACTGTTTTCTGCACAAAAGCGATTCTGCCAAGCAATGTGAACAGGCACAGAGAAGGTGCTAGCAGGGAATTCTCTGCCTGCCTTTCCCCAGTGCTCTGCAAGCTCTCCAGGACAACATAAAATCTGGGGCTCTGTGCTTTCTTTCGTTCTGAACAAGTGTTACTGTTTTCTGCACAAAAGCGATTCTGCCAAGCAATGTGAACACTTCTGCTTCCCAGGCACAGAGAAGGTGCTAGCAGGGAATTCTCTGCCTGCCTTTCCCCAGTGCTCTGCAAGCTCTCCAGGACAACATAAAATCTGGGGCTCTGTGCTTTCTTTCGTTCTGAACAAGTGTTACTGTTTTCTGCACAAAAGCGATTCTGCCAAGCAATGTGAACACTTCTGCTTCCCAGGCACAGAGAAGGTGCTAGCAGGGAATTCTCTGCCTGCCTTTCCCCAGTGCTCTGCAAGCTCTCCAGGACAACATAAAATCTGGGGCTCTGTGCTTTCTTTCGTTCTGAACAAGTGTTACTGTTTTCTGCACAAAAGCGATTCTGCCAAGCAATGTGAACAGGCACAGAGAAGGTGCTAGCAGGGAATTCTCTGCCTGCCTTTCCCCAGTGCTCTGCAAGCTCTCCAGGACAACAACAAATCTGGGGCTCTGTGCTTTCTTTCGTTCTGAACAAGTGTTACTGTTTTCTGCACAAAAGCGATTCTGCCAAGCAATGTGAACACTTCTGCTTCCCAGGCACAGAGAAGGTGCTAGCAGGGAATTCTCTGCCTGCCTTTCCCCAGTGCTCTGCAAGCTCTCCAGGACAACATAAAATCTGGGGCTCTGTGCTTTCTTTCGTTCTGAACAAGTGTTACTGTTTTCTGCACAAAAGCGATTCTGCCAAGCAATGTGAACACTTCTGCTTCCCAGGCACAGAGAAGGTGCTAGCAGGGAATTCTCTGCCTGCCTTTCCCCAGTGCTCTGCAAGCTCTCCAGGACAACATAAAATCTGGGGCTCTGTGCTTTCTTTCGTTCTGAACAAGTGTTACTGTTTTCTGCACAAAAGCGATTCTGCCAAGCAATGTGAACAGGCACAGAGAAGGTGCTAGCAGGGAATTCTCTGCCTGCCTTTCCCCAGTGCTCTGCAAGCTCTCCAGGACAACAACAAATCTGGGGCTCTGTGCTTTCTTTCGTTCTGAACAAGTGTTACTGTTTTCTGCACAAAAGCGATTCTGCCAAGCAATGTGAACACTTCTGCTTCCCAGGCACAGAGAAGGTGCTAGCAGGGAATTCTCTGCCTGCCTTTCCCCAGTGCTCTGCAAGCTCTCCAGGACAACATAAAATCTGGGGCTCTGTGCTTTCTTTCGTTCTGAACAAGTGTTACTGTTTTCTGCACAAAAGCGATTCTGCCAAGCAATGTGAACACTTCTGCTTCCCAGGCACAGAGAAGGTGCTAGCAGGGAATTCTCTGCCTGCCTTTCCCCAGTGCTCTGCAAGCTCTCCAGGACAACATAAAATCTGGGGCTCTGTGCTTTCTTTCGTTCTGAACAAGTGTTACTGTTTTCTGCACAAAAGCGATTCTGCCAAGCAATGTGAACACTTCTGCTTCCCAGGCACAGAGAAGGTGCTAGCAGGGAATTCTCTGCCTGCCTTTCCCCAGTGCTCTGCAAGCTCTCCAGGACAACATAAAATCTGGGGCTCTGTGCTTTCTTTCGTTCTGAACAAGTGTTACTGTTTTCTGCACAAAAGCGATTCTGCCAAGCAATGTGAACACTTCTGCTTCCCAGGCACAGAGAAGGTGCTAGCAGGGAATTCTCTGCCTGCCTTTCCCCAGTGCTCTGCAAGCTCTCCAGGACAACATAAAATCTGGGGCTCTGTGCTTTCTTTCGTTCTGAACAAGTGTTACTGTTTTCTGCACAAAAGCGATTCTGCCAAGCAATGTGAACAGGCACAGAGAAGGTGCTAGCAGGGAATTCTCTGCCTGCCTTTCCCCAGTGCTCTGCAAGCTCTCCAGGACAACAACAAATCTGGGGCTCTGTGCTTTCTTTCGTTCTGAACAAGTGTTACTGTTTTCTGCACAAAAGCGATTCTGCCAAGCAATGTGAACACTTCTGCTTCCCAGGCACAGAGAAGGTGCTAGCAGGGAATTCTCTGCCTGCCTTTCCCCAGTGCTCTGCAAGCTCTCCAGGACAACATAAAATCTGGGGCTCTGTGCTTTCTTTCGTTCTGAACAAGTGTTAGTGTTTTCTGCACAAAAGCGATTCTGCCAAGCAATGTGAACACTTCTGCTTCCCAGGCACAGAGAAGGTGCTAGCAGGGAATTCTCTGCCTGCCTTTCCCCAGTGCTCTGCAAGCTCTCCAGGACAACATAAAATCTGGGGCTCTGTGCTTTCTTTCGTTCTGAACAAGTGTTACTGTTTTCTGCACAAAAGCGATTCTGCCAAGCAATGTGAACAGGCACAGAGAAGGTGCTAGCAGGGAATTCTCTGCCTGCCTTTCCCCAGTGCTCTGCAAGCTCTCCAGGACAACATAAAATCTGGGGCTCTGTGCTTTCTTTCGTTCTGAACAAGTGTTACTGTTTTCTGCACAAAAGCGATTCTGCCAAGCAATGTGAACACTTCTGCTTCCCAGGCACAGAGAAGGTGCTAGCAGGGAATTCTCTGCCTGCCTTTCCCCAGTGCTCTGCAAGCTCTCCAGGACAACATAAAATCTGGGGCTCTGTGCTTTCTTTCGTTCTGAACAAGTGTTACTGTTTTCTGCACAAAAGCGATTCTGCCAAGCAATGTGAACACTTCTGCTTCCCAGGCACAGAGAAGGTGCTAGCAGGGAATTCTTTGCCTGCCTTTCCCCAGTGCTCTGCAAGCTCTCCAGGACAACAACAAATCTGGGGCTCTGTGCTTTCTTTCGTTCTGAACAAGTGTTACTGTTTTCTGCACAAAAGCGATTCTGCCAAGCAATGTGAACACTTCTGCTTCCCAGGCACAGAGAAGGTGCTAGCAGGGAATTCTCTGCCTGCCTTTCCCCAGTGCTCTGCAAGCTCTCCAGGACAACATAAAATCTGGGGCTCTGTGCTTTCTTTCGTTCTGAACAAGTGTTACTGTTTTCTGCACAAAAGCGATTCTGCGAAGCAATGTGAACAGGCACAGAGAAGGTGCTAGCAGGGAATTCTCTGCCTGCCTTTCCCCAGTGCTCTGCAAGCTCTCCAGGACAACATAAAATCTGGGGCTCTGTGCTTTCTTTCGTTCTGAACAAGTGTTACTGTTTTCTGCACAAAAGCGATTCTGCCAAGCAATGTGAACACTTCTGCTTCCCAGGCACAGAGAAGGTGCTAGCAGGGAATTCTCTGCCTGCCTTTCCCCAGTGCTCTGCAAGCTCTCCAGGACAACAACAAATCTGGGGCTCTGTGCTTTCTTTCGTTCTGAACAAGTGTTAGTGTTTTCTGCACAAAAGCGATTCTGCGAAGCAATGTGAACACTTCTGCTTCCCAGGCACAGAGAAGGTGCTAGCAGGGAATTCTCTGCCTGCCTTTCCCCAGTGCTCTGCAAGCTCTCCAGGACAACATAAAATCTGGGGCTCTGTGCTTTCTTTCGTTCTGAACAAGTGTTACTGTTTTCTGCACAAAAGCGATTCTGCCAAGCAATGTGAACACTTCTGCTTCCCAGGCACAGAGAAGGTGCTAGCAGGGAATTCTCTGCCTGCCTTTCCCCAGTGCTCTGCAAGCTCTCCAGGACAACATAAAATCTGGGGCTCTGTGCTTTCTTTCGTTCTGAACAAGTGTTACTGTTTTCTGCACAAAAGCGATTCTGCCAAGCAATGTGAACACTTCTGCTTCCCAGGCACAGAGAAGGTGCTAGCAGGGAATTCTTTGCCTGCCTTTCCCCAGTGCTCTGCAAGCTCTCCAGGACAACATAAAATCTGGGGCTCTGTGCTTTCTTTCGTTCTGAACAAGTGTTACTGTTTTCTGCAGAAAAGCGATTCTGCCAAGCAATGTGAACACTTCTGCTTCCCAGGCACAGAGAAGGTGCTAGCAGGGAATTCTCTGCCTGCCTTTCCCCAGTGCTCTGCAAGCTCTCCAGGACAACATAAAATCTGGGGCTCTGTGCTTTCTTTCGTTCTGAACAAGTGTTACTGTTTTCTGCACAAAAGCGATTCTGCCAAGCAATGTGAACAGGCACAGAGAAGGTGCTAGCAGGGAATTCTCTGCCTGCCTTTCCCCAGTGCTCTGCAAGCTCTCCAGGACAACATAAAATCTGGGGCTCTGTGCTTTCTTTCGTTCTGAACAAGTGTTACTGTTTTCTGCACAAAAGCGATTCTGCGAAGCAATGTGAACACTTCTGCTTCCCAGGCACAGAGAAGGTGCTAGCAGGGAATTCTCTGCCTGCCTTTCCCCAGTGCTCTGCAAGCTCTCCAGGACAACATAAAATCTGGGGCTCTATGCTTTCTTTCGTTCTGAACAAGTGTTACTGTTTTCTGCACAAAAGCGATTCTGCCAAGCAATGTGAACATATCTGCTTCCCAGGCACAGAGAAGGTGCTAGCAGGGAATTCTCTGCCTGCCTTTCCCCAGTGCTCTGCAAGCTCTCCAGGACAACAACAAATCTGGGGCTCTGTGCTTTCTTTCGTTCTGAACAAGTGTTACTGTTTTCTGCACAAAAGCGATTCTGCCAAGCAATGTGAACACTTCTGCTTCCCAGGCACAGAGAAGGTGCTAGCAGGGAATTCTCTGCCTGCCTTTCCCCAGTGCTCTGCAAGCTCTCCAGGACAACATAAAATCTGGGGCTCTGTGCTTTCTTTCGTTCTGAACAAGTGTTACTGTTTTCTGCACAAAAGCGATTCTGCCAAGCAATGTGAACACTTCTGCTTCCCAGGCACAGAGAAGGTGCTAGCAGGGAATTCTCTGCCTGCCTTTCCCCAGTGCTCTGCAAGCTCTCCAGGACAACATAAAATCTGGGGCTCTGTGCTTTCTTTCGTTCTGAACAAGTGTTACTGTTTTCTGCACAAAAGCGATTCTGCCAAGCAATGTGAACAGGCACAGAGAAGGTGCTAGCAGGGAATTCTCTGCCTGCCTTTCCCCAGTGCTCTGCAAGCTCTCCAGGACAACATAAAATCTGGGGCTCTGTGCTTTCTTTCGTTCTGAACAAGTGTTACTGTTTTCTGCACAAAAGCGATTCTGCCAAGCAATGTGAACACTTCTGCTTCCCAGGCACAGAGAAGGTGCTAGCAGGGAATTCTCTGCCTGCCTTTCCCCAGTGCTCTGCAAGCTCTCCAGGACAACATAAAATCTGGGGCTCTGTGCTTTCTTTCGTTCTGAACAAGTGTTACTGTTTTCTGCACAAAAGCGATTCTGCCAAGCAATGTGAACACTTCTGCTTCCCAGGCACAGAGAAGGTGCTAGCAGGGAATTCTTTGCCTGCCTTTCCCCAGTGCTCTGCAAGCTCTCCAGGACAACAACAAATCTGGGGCTCTGTGCTTTCTTTCGTTCTGAACAAGTGTTACTGTTTTCTGCAGAAAAGCGATTCTGCCAAGCAATGTGAACACTTCTGCTTCCCAGGCACAGAGAAGGTGCTAGCAGGGAATTCTCTGCCTGCCTTTCCCCAGTGCTCTGCAAGCTCTCCAGGACAACATAAAATCTGGGGCTCTGTGCTTTCTTTCGTTGTGAACAAGTGTTACTGTTTTCTGCACAAAAGCGATTCTGCCAAGCAATGTGAACAGGCACAGAGAAGGTGCTAGCAGGGAATTCTCTGCCTGCCTTTCCCCAGTGCTCTGCAAGCTCTCCAGGACAACATAAAATCTGGGGCTCTGTGCTTTCTTTCGTTCTGAACAAGTGTTAGTGTTTTCTGCACAAAAGCGATTCTGCCAAGCAATGTGAACACTTCTGCTTCCCAGGCACAGAGAAGGTGCTAGCAGGGAATTCTCTGCCTGCCTTTCCCCAGTGCTCCGCAAGCTCTCCAGGACAACATAAAATCTGGGGCTCTGTGCTTTCTTTCGTTCTGAACAAGTGTTACTGTTTTCTGCACAAAAGCGATTCTGCCAAGCAATGTGAACACTTCTGCTTCCCAGGCACAGAGAAGGTGCTAGCAGGGAATTCTCTGCCTGCCTTTCCCCAGTGCTCTGCAAGCTCTCCAGGACAACATAAAATCTGGGGCTCTATGCTTTCTTTCGTTCTGAACAAGTGTTACTGTTTTCTGCACAAAAGCGATTCTGCCAAGCAATGTGAACATATCTGCTTCCCAGGCACAGAGAAGGTGCTAGCAGGGAATTCTCTGCCTGCCTTTCCCCAGTGCTCTGCAAGCTCTCCAGGACAACATAAAATCTGGGGCTCTATGCTTTCTTTCGTTCTGAACAAGTGTTACTGTTTTCTGCACAAAAGCGATTCTGCCAAGCAATGTGAACAGGCACAGAGAAGGTGCTAGCAGGGAATTCTCTGCCTGCCTTTCCCCAGTGCTCTGCAAGCTCTCCAGGACAACATGAAATCTGGGGCTCTGTGCTTTCTTTCGTTCTGAACAAGTGTTACTGTTTTCTGCACAAAAGCGATTCTGCCAAGCAATGTGAACAGGCACAGAGAAGGTGCTAGCAGGGAATTCTCTGCCTGCCTTTCCCCAGTGCTCTGCAAGCTCTCCAGGACAACATAAAATCTGGGGCTCTGTGCTTTCTTTCGTTCTGAACAAGTGTTACTGTTTTCTGCAGAAAAGCGATTCTGCCAAGCAATGTGAACACTTCTGCTTCCCAGGCACAGAGAAGGTGCTAGCAGGGAATTCTCTGCCTGCCTTTCCCCAGTGCTCTGCAAGCTCTCCAGGACAACATAAAATCTGGGGCTCTGTGCTTTCTTTCGTTCTGAACAAGTGTTACTGTTTTCTGCACAAAAGCGATTCTGCCAAGCAATGTGAACAGGCACAGAGAAGGTGCTAGCAGGGAATTCTCTGCCTGCCTTTCCCCAGTGCTCTGCAAGCTCTCCAGGACAACATAAAATCTGGGGCTCTGTGCTTTCTTTCGTTCTGAACAAGTGTTACTGTTTTCTGCACAAAAGCGATTCTGCGAAGCAATGTGAACACTTCTGCTTCCCAGGCACAGAGAAGGTGCTAGCAGGGAATTCTCTGCCTGCCTTTCCCCAGTGCTCTGCAAGCTCTCCAGGACAACATAAAATCTGGGGCTCTATGCTTTCTTTCGTTCTGAACAAGTGTTACTGTTTTCTGCACAAAAGCGATTCTGCCAAGCAATGTGAACATATCTGCTTCCCAGGCACAGAGAAGGTGCTAGCAGGGAATTCTCTGCCTGCCTTTCCCCAGTGCTCTGCAAGCTCTCCAGGACAACAACAAATCTGGGGCTCTGTGCTTTCTTTCGTTCTGAACAAGTGTTACTGTTTTCTGCACAAAAGCGATTCTGCCAAGCAATGTGAACACTTCTGCTTCCCAGGCACAGAGAAGGTGCTAGCAGGGAATTCTCTGCCTGCCTTTCCCCAGTGCTCTGCAAGCTCTCCAGGACAACATAAAATCTGGGGCTCTGTGCTTTCTTTCGTTCTGAACAAGTGTTACTGTTTTCTGCACAAAAGCGATTCTGCCAAGCAATGTGAACAGGCACAGAGAAGGTGCTAGCAGGGAATTCTCTGCCTGCCTTTCCCCAGTGCTCTGCAAGCTCTCCAGGACAACATAAAATCTGGGGCTCTGTGCTTTCTTTCGTTCTGAACAAGTGTTACTGTTTTCTGCACAAAAGCGATTCTGCCAAGCAATGTGAACAGGCACAGAGAAGGTGCTAGCAGGGAATTCTCTGCCTGCCTTTCCCCAGTGCTCTGCAAGCTCTCCAGGACAACATAAAATCTGGGGCTCTGTGCTTTCTTTCGTTCTGAACAAGTGTTAGTGTTTTCTGCACAAAAGCGATTCTGCCAAGCAATGTGAACACTTCTGCTTCCCAGGCACAGAGAAGGTGCTAGCAGGGAATTCTCTGCCTGCCTTTCCCCAGTGCTCTGCAAGCTCTCCAGGACAACATAAAATCTGGGGCTCTGTGCTTTCTTTCGTTCTGAACAAGTGTTACTGTTTTCTGCACAAAAGCGATTCTGCCAAGCAATGTGAACAGGCACAGAGAAGGTGCTAGCAGGGAATTCTCTGCCTGCCTTTCCCCAGTGCTCTGCAAGCTCTCCAGGACAACATAAAATCTGGGGCTCTGTGCTTTCTTTCGTTCTGAACAAGTGTTACTGTTTTCTGCACAAAAGCGATTCTGCCAAGCAATGTGAACACTTCAGCTTCCAGGCACAGAGAAGGTGCTAGCAGGGAATTCTCTGCCTGCCTTTCCCCAGTGCTCCGCAAGCTCTCCAGGACAACAACAAATCTGGGGCTCTGTGCTTTCTTTCGTTCTGAACAAGTGTTACTGTTTTCTGCACAAAAGCGATTCTGCCAAGCAATGTGAACACTTCTGCTTCCCAGGCACAGAGAAGGTGCTAGCAGGGAATTCTCTGCCTGCCTTTCCCCAGTGCTCTGCAAGCTCTCCAGGACAACATAAAATCTGGGGCTCTGTGCTTTCTTTCGTTCTGAACAAGTGTTACTGTTTTCTGCACAAAAGCGATTCTGCCAAGCAATGTGAACACTTCTGCTTCCCAGGCACAGAGAAGGTGCTAGCAGGGAATTCTCTGCCTGCCTTTCCCCAGTGCTCTGCAAGCTCTCCAGGACAACATAAAATCTGGGGCTCTGTGCTTTCTTTCGTTCTGAACAAGTGTTACTGTTTTCTGCACAAAAGCGATTCTGCCAAGCAATGTGAACACTTCTGCTTCCCAGGCACAGAGAAGGTGCTAGCAGGGAATTCTCTGCCTGCCTTTCCCCAGTGCTCTGCAAGCTCTCCAGGACAACATAAAATCTGGGGCTCTGTGCTTTCTTTCGTTCTGAACAAGTGTTACTGTTTTCTGCACAAAAGCGATTCTGCGAAGCAATGTGAACACTTCTGCTTCCCAGGCACAGAGAAGGTGCTAGCAGGGAATTCTCTGCCTGCCTTTCCCCAGTGCTCTGCAAGCTCTCCAGGACAACAACAAATCTGGGGCTCTGTGCTTTCTTTCGTTCTGAACAAGTGTTACTGTTTTCTGCACAAAAGCGATTCTGCCAAGCAATGTGAACACTTCTGCTTCCCAGGCACAGAGAAGGTGCTAGCAGGGAATTCTCTGCCTGCCTTTCCCCAGTGCTCTGCAAGCTCTCCAGGACAACATAAAATCTGGGGCTCTGTGCTTTCTTTCGTTCTGAACAAGTGTTACTGTTTTCTGCACAAAAGCGATTCTGCCAAGCAATGTGAACACTTCTGCTTCCCAGGCACAGAGAAGGTGCTAGCAGGGAATTCTCTGCCTGCCTTTCCCCAGTGCTCTGCAAGCTCTCCAGGACAACATAAAATCTGGGGCTCTGTGCTTTCTTTCGTTCTGAACAAGTGTTACTGTTTTCTGCACAAAAGCGGTTCTGCGAAGCAATGTGAACACTTCTGCTTCCCAGGCACAGAGAAGGTGCTAGCAGGGAATTCTCTGCCTGCCTTTCCCCAGTGCTCTGCAAGCTCTCCAGGACAACATAAAATCTGGGGCTCTGTGCTTTCTTTCGTTCTGAACAAGTGTTACTGTTTTCTGCACAAAAGCGATTCTGCGAAGCAATGTGAACACTTCTGCTTCCCAGGCACAGAGAAGGTGCTAGCAGGGAATTCTCTGCCTGCCTTTCCCCAGTGCTCTGCAAGCTCTCCAGGACAACATAAAATCTGGGGCTCTGTGCTTTCTTTCGTTCTGAACAAGTGTTACTGTTTTCTGCACAAAAGCGATTCTGCCAAGCAATGTGAACACTTCTGCTTCCCAGGCACAGAGAAGGTGCTAGCAGGGAATTCTCTGCCTGCCTTTCCCCAGTGCTCTGCAAGCTCTCCAGGACAACATAAAATCTGGGGCTCTGTGCTTTCTTTCGTTCTGAACAAGTGTTACTGTTTTCTGCACAAAAGCGATTCTGCCAAGCAATGTGAACATATCTGCTTCCCAGGCACAGAGAAGGTGCTAGCAGGGAATTCTCTGCCTGCCTTTCCCCAGTGCTCTGCAAGCTCTCCAGGACAACATAAAATCTGGGGCTCTGTGCTTTCTTTCGTTCTGAACAAGTGTTACTGTTTTCTGCACAAAAGCGATTCTGCCAAGCAATGTGAACACTTCTGCTTCCCAGGCACAGAGAAGGTGCTAGCAGGGAATTCTCTGCCTGCCTTTCCCCAGTGCTCTGCAAGCTCTCCAGGACAACATAAAATCTGGGGCTCTGTGCTTTCTTTCGTTCTGAACAAGTGTTACTGTTTTCTGCACAAAAGCGATTCTGCCAAGCAATGTGAACACTTCTGCTTCCCAGGCACAGAGAAGGTGCTAGCAGGGAATTCTCTGCCTGCCTTTCCCCAGTGCTCTGCAAGCTCTCCAGGACAACAACAAATCTGGGGCTCTGTGCTTTCTTTCGTTCTGAACAAGTGTTACTGTTTTCTGCACAAAAGCGATTCTGCCAAGCAATGTGAACACTTCTGCTTCCCAGGCACAGAGAAGGTGCTAGCAGGGAATTCTCTGCCTGCCTTTCCCCAGTGCTCTGCAAGCTCTCCAGGACAACATAAAATCTGGGGCTCTGTGCTTTCTTTCGTTCTGAACAAGTGTTACTGTTTTCTGCACAAAAGCGATTCTG
Source organism: Strix uralensis (assembly GCF_047716275.1). Taxonomy (NCBI): domain Eukaryota; kingdom Metazoa; phylum Chordata; class Aves; order Strigiformes; family Strigidae; genus Strix; species Strix uralensis. Next base: position 51,704 of record NW_027436837.1, read on the forward strand.
CGAAGCAATGTGAACACTTCTGCTTCCCAGGCACAGAGAAGGTGCTAGCAGGGAATTCTCTGCCTGCCTTTCCCCAGTGCTCTGCAAGCTCTCCAGGACAACATAAAATCTGGGTCTCTGTGCTTTCTTTCGTTCTGAACAAGTGTTACTGTTTTCTGCACAAAAGCGATTCTGCCAAGCAATGTGAACACTTCTGCTTCCCAGGCACAGAGAAGGTGCTAGCAGGGAATTCTCTGCCTGCCTTTCCCCAGTGCTCTGCAAGCTCTCCAGGACAACATAAAATCTGGGGCTCTGTGCTTTCTTTCGTTCTGAACAAGTGTTACTGTTTTCTGCACAAAAGCGATTCTGCGAAGCAATGTGAACACTTCTGCTTCCCAGGCACAGAGAAGGTGCTAGCAGGGAATTCTCTGCCTGCCTTTCCCCAGTGCTCTGCAAGCTCTCCAGGACAACAACAAATCTGGGGCTCTGTGCTTTCTTTCGTTCTGAACAAGTGTTACTGTTTTCTGCACAAAAGCGATTCTGCCAAGCAATGTGAACACTTCTGCTTCCCAGGCACAGAGAAGGTGCTAGCAGGGAATTCTCTGCCTGCCTTTCCCCAGTGCTCTGCAAGCTCTCCAGGACAACATAAAATCTGGGGCTCTGTGCTTTCTTTCGTTCTGAACAAGTGTTACTGTTTTCTGCACAAAAGCGATTCTGCCAAGCAATGTGAACACTTCTGCTTCCCAGGCACAGAGAAGGTGCTAGCAGGGAATTCTCTGCCTGCCTTTCCCCAGTGCTCTGCAAGCTCTCCAGGACAACATAAAATCTGGGGCTCTGTGCTTTCTTTCGTTCTGAACAAGTGTTACTGTTTTCTGCACAAAAGCGGTTCTGCGAAGCAATGTGAACACTTCTGCTTCCCAGGCACAGAGAAGGTGCTAGCAGGGAATTCTCTGCCTGCCTTTCCCCAGTGCTCTGCAAGCTCTCCAGGACAACATAAAATCTGGGGCTCTGTGCTTTCTTTCGTTCTGAACAAGTGTTACTGTTTTCTGCACAAAAGCGATTCTGCGAAGCAATGTGAACATATCTGCTTCCCAGGCACAGAGAAGGTGCTAGCAGGGAATTCTCTGCCTGCCTTTCCCCAGTGCTCTGCAAGCTCTCCAGGACAACATAAAATCTGGGGCTCTGTGCTTTCTTTCGTTCTGAACAAGTGTTACTGTTTTCTGCACAAAAGCGACTCTGCCAAGCAATGTGAACACTTCTGCTTCCCAGGCACAGAGAAGGTGCTAGCAGGGAATTCTCTGCCTGCCTTTCCCCAGTGCTCTGCAAGCTCTCCAGGACAACATAAAATCTGGGGCTCTGTGCTTTCTTTCGTTCTGAACAAGTGTTACTGTTTTCTGCACAAAAGCGATTCTGCCAAGCAATGTGAACATATCTGCTTCCCAGGCACAGAGAAGGTGCTAGCAGGGAATTCTCTGCCTGCCTTTCCCCAGTGCTCTGCAAGCTCTCCAGGACAACAACAAATCTGGGGCTCTGTGCTTTCTTTCGTTCTGAACAAGTGTTACTGTTTTCTGCACAAAAGCGATTCTGCGAAGCAATGTGAACACTTCTGCTTCCCAGGCACAGAGAAGGTGCTAGCAGGGAATTCTCTGCCTGCCTTTCCCCAGTGCTCTGCAAGCTCTCCAGGACAACATAAAATCTGGGGCTCTGTGCTTTCTTTCGTTCTGAACAAGTGTTACTGTTTTCTGCACAAAAGCGATTCTGCGAAGCAATGTGAACACTTCTGCTTCCCAGGCACAGAGAAGGTGCTAGCAGGGAATTCTCTGCCTGCCTTTCCCCAGTGCTCTGCAAGCTCTCCAGGACAACATAAAATCTGGGTCTCTGTGCTTTCTTTCGTTCTGAACAAGTGTTACTGTTTTCTGCACAAAAGCGATTCTGCCAAGCAATGTGAACACTTCTGCTTCCCAGGCACAGAGAAGGTGCTAGCAGGGAATTCTCTGCCTGCCTTTCCCCAGTGCTCTGCAAGCTCTCCAGGACAACATAAAATCTGGGGCTCTGTGCTTTCTTTCGTTCTGAACAAGTGTTACTGTTTTCTGCACAAAAGCGATTCTGCCAAGCAATGTGAACACTTCTGCTTCCCAGGCACAGAGAAGGTGCTAGCAGGGAATTCTCTGCCTGCCTTTCCCCAGTGCTCTGCAAGCTCTCCAGGACAACATAAAATCTGGGGCTCTGTGCTTTCTTTCGTTCTGAACAAGTGTTACTGTTTTCTGCACAAAAGCGATTCTGCCAAGCAATGTGAACAGGCACAGAGAAGGTGCTAGCAGGGAATTCTCTGCCTGCCTTTCCCCAGTGCTCTGCAAGCTCTCCAGGACAACATAAAATCTGGGGCTCTGTGCTTTCTTTCGTTCTGAACAAGTGTTAGTGTTTTCTGCACAAAAGCGATTCTGCGAAGTAATGTGAACACTTCTGCTTCCCAGGCACAGAGAAGGTGCTAGCAGGGAATTCTCTGCCTGCCTTTCCCCAGTGCTCTGCAAGCTCTCCAGGACAACAACAAATCTGGGGCTCTGTGCTTTCTTTCGTTCTGAACAAGTGTTAGTGTTTTCTGCACAAAAGCGATTCTGCGAAGCAATGTGAACACTTCTGCTTCCCAGGCACAGAGAAGGTGCTAGCAGGGAATTCTCTGCCTGCCTTTCCCCAGTGCTCTGCAAGCTCTCCAGGACAACAACAAATCTGGGGCTCTGTGCTTTCTTTCGTTCTGAACAAGTGTTACTGTTTTCTGCACAAAAGCGATTCTGCCAAGCAATGTGAACACTTCTGCTTCCCAGGCACAGAGAAGGTGCTAGCAGGGAATTCTCTGCCTGCCTTTCCCCAGTGCTCTGCAAGCTCTCCAGGACAACATAAAATCTGGGGCTCTGTGCTTTCTTTCGTTCTGAACAAGTGTTACTGTTTTCTGCACAAAAGCGATTCTGCCAAGCAATGTGAACAGGCACAGAGAAGGTGCTAGCAGGGAATTCTCTGCCTGCCTTTCCCCAGTGCTCTGCAAGCTCTCCAGGACAACATAAAATCTGGGGCTCTGTGCTTTCTTTCGTTCTGAACAAGTGTTACTGTTTTCTGCACAAAAGCGATTCTGCCAAGCAATGTGAACAGGCACAGAGAAGGTGCTAGCAGGGAATTCTCTGCCTGCCTTTCCCCAGTGCTCTGCAAGCTCTCCAGGACAACATAAAATCTGGGGCTCTGTGCTTTCTTTCGTTCTGAACAAGTGTTACTGTTTTCTGCACAAAAGCGATTCTGCGAAGCAATGTGAACACTTCTGCTTCCCAGGCACAGAGAAGGTGCTAGCAGGGAATTCTCTGCCTGCCTTTCCCCAGTGCTCTGCAAGCTCTCCAGGACAACATAAAATCTGGGGCTCTGTGCTTTCTTTCGTTCTGAACAAGTGTTAGTGTTTTCTGCACAAAAGCGATTCTGCCAAGCAATGTGAACACTTCTGCTTCCCAGGCACAGAGAAGGTGCTAGCAGGGAATTCTCTGCCTGCCTTTCCCCAGTGCTCTGCAAGCTCTCCAGGACAACATAAAATCTGGGGCTCTGTGCTTTCTTTCGTTCTGAACAAGTGTTACTGTTTTCTGCACAAAAGCGATTCTGCCAAGCAATGTGAACACTTCAGCTTCCAGGCACAGAGAAGGTGCTAGCAGGGAATTCTCTGCCTGCCTTTCCCCAGTGCTCCGCAAGCTCTCCAGGACAACATAAAATCTGGGGCTCTGTGCTTTCTTTCGTTCTGAACAAGTGTTACTGTTTTCTGCACAAAAGCGATTCTGCCAAGCAATGTGAACACTTCTGCTTCCCAGGCACAGAGAAGGTGCTAGCAGGGAATTCTCTGCCTGCCTTTCCCCAGTGCTCTGCAAGCTCTCCAGGACAACATAAAATCTGGGGCTCTGTGCTTTCTTTCGTTCTGAACAAGTGTTACTGTTTTCTGCACAAAAGCGATTCTGCCAAGCAATGTGAACACTTCTGCTTCCCAGGCACAGAGAAGGTGCTAGCAGGGAATTCTCTGCCTGCCTTTCCCCAGTGCTCTGCAAGCTCTCCAGGACAACATAAAATCTGGGGCTCTGTGCTTTCTTTCGTTCTGAACAAGTGTTACTGTTTTCTGCACAAAAGCGATTCTGCGAAGCAATGTGAACACTTCTGCTTCCCAGGCACAGAGAAGGTGCTAGCAGGGAATTCTCTGCCTGCCTTTCCCCAGTGCTCTGCAAGCTCTCCAGGACAACATAAAATCTGGGGCTCTGTGCTTTCTTTCGTTCTGAACAAGTGTTACTGTTTTCTGCACAAAAGCGATTCTGCGAAGCAATGTGAACACTTCTGCTTCCCAGGCACAGAGAAGGTGCTAGCAGGGAATTCTCTGCCTGCCTTTCCCCAGTGCTCTGCAAGCTCTCCAGGACAACATAAAATCTGGGGCTCTGTGCTTTCTTTCGTTCTGAACAAGTGTTACTGTTTTCTGCACAAAAGCGATTCTGCCAAGCAATGTGAACATATCTGCTTCCCAGGCACAGAGAAGGTGCTAGCAGGGAATTCTCTGCCTGCCTTTCCCCAGTGCTCTGCAAGCTCTCCAGGACAACATAAAATCTGGGGCTCTGTGCTTTCTTTCGTTCTGAACAAGTGTTACTGTTTTCTGCACAAAAGCGATTCTGCCAAGCAATGTGAACACTTCTGCTTCCCAGGCACAGAGAAGGTGCTAGCAGGGAATTCTCTGCCTGCCTTTCCCCAGTGCTCTGCAAGCTCTCCAGGACAACATAAAATCTGGGGCTCTGTGCTTTCTTTCGTTCTGAACAAGTGTTACTGTTTTCTGCACAAAAGCGATTCTGCCAAGCAATGTGAACAGGCACAGAGAAGGTGCTAGCAGGGAATTCTCTGCCTGCCTTTCCCCAGTGCTCTGCAAGCTCTCCAGGACAACATAAAATCTGGGGCTCTGTGCTTTCTTTCGTTCTGAACAAGTGTTACTGTTTTCTGCACAAAAGCGATTCTGCCAAGCAATGTGAACACTTCAGCTTCCAGGCACAGAGAAGGTGCTAGCAGGGAATTCTCTGCCTGCCTTTCCCCAGTGCTCCGCAAGCTCTCCAGGACAACATAAAATCTGGGGCTCTGTGCTTTCTTTCGTTCTGAACAAGTGTTACTGTTTTCTGCACAAAAGCGATTCTGCGAAGCAATGTGAACACTTCTGCTTCCCAGGCACAGAGAAGGTGCTAGCAGGGAATTCTCTGCCTGCCTTTCCCCAGTGCTCTGCAAGCTCTCCAGGACAACATAAAATCTGGGGCTCTGTGCTTTCTTTCGTTCTGAACAAGTGTTACTGTTTTCTGCACAAAAGCGATTCTGCCAAGCAATGTGAACACTTCTGCTTCCCAGGCACAGAGAAGGTGCTAGCAGGGAATTCTCTGCCTGCCTTTCCCCAGTGCTCTGCAAGCTCTCCAGGACAACATAAAATCTGGGGCTCTGTGCTTTCTTTCGTTCTGAACAAGTGTTACTGTTTTCTGCACAAAAGCGATTCTGCGAAGCAATGTGAACACTTCTGCTTCCCAGGCACAGAGAAGGTGCTAGCAGGGAATTCTCTGCCTGCCTTTCCCCAGTGCTCTGCAAGCTCTCCAGGACAACATAAAATCTGGGACTCTGTGCTTTCTTTCGTTCTGAACAAGTGTTACTGTTTTCTGCACAAAAGCGATTCTGCGAAGCAATGTGAACACTTCTGCTTCCCAGGCACAGAGAAGGTGCTAGCAGGGAATTCTCTGCCTGCCTTTCCCCAGTGCTCTGCAAGCTCTCCAGGACAACAACAAATCTGGGGCTCTGTGCTTTCTTTCGTTCTGAACAAGTGTTAGTGTTTTCTGCACAAAAGCGATTCTGCCAAGCAATGTGAACACTTCTGCTTCCCAGGCACAGAGAAGGTGCTAGCAGGGAATTCTCTGCCTGCCTTTCCCCAGTGCTCTGCAAGCTCTCCAGGACAACATAAAATCTGGGGCTCTGTGCTTTCTTTCGTTCTGAACAAGTGTTACTGTTTTCTGCACAAAAGCGATTCTGCCAAGCAATGTGAACAGGCACAGAGAAGGTGCTAGCAGGGAATTCTCTGCCTGCCTTTCCCCAGTGCTCTGCAAGCTCTCCAGGACAACATAAAATCTGGGGCTCTGTGCTTTCTTTCGTTCTGAACAAGTGTTAGTGTTTTCTGCACAAAAGCGATTCTGCCAAGCAATGTGAACACTTCTGCTTCCCAGGCACAGAGAAGGTGCTAGCAGGGAATTCTCTGCCTGCCTTTCCCCAGTGCTCTGCAAGCTCTCCAGGACAACATAAAATCTGGGGCTCTGTGCTTTCTTTCGTTCTGAACAAGTGTTACTGTTTTCTGCACAAAAGCGATTCTGCCAAGCAATGTGAACACTTCAGCTTCCAGGCACAGAGAAGGTGCTAGCAGGGAATTCTCTGCCTGCCTTTCCCCAGTGCTCCGCAAGCTCTCCAGGACAACATAAAATCTGGGGCTCTGTGCTTTCTTTCGTTCTGAACAAGTGTTACTGTTTTCTGCACAAAAGCGATTCTGCCAAGCAATGTGAACACTTCTGCTTCCCAGGCACAGAGAAGGTGCTAGCAGGGAATTCTCTGCCTGCCTTTCCCCAGTGCTCTGCAAGCTCTCCAGGACAACATAAAATCTGGGGCTCTGTGCTTTCTTTCGTTCTGAACAAGTGTTAGTGTTTTCTGCACAAAAGCGATTCTGCCAAGCAATGTGAACACTTCTGCTTCCCAGGCACAGAGAAGGTGCTAGCAGGGAATTCTCTGCCTGCCTTTCCCCAGTGCTCTGCAAGCTCTCCAGGACAACATAAAATCTGGGGCTCTGTGCTTTCTTTCGTTCTGAACAAGTGTTACTGTTTTCTGCACAAAAGCGATTCTGCGAAGCAATGTGAACACTTCTGCTTCCCAGGCACAGAGAAGGTGCTAGCAGGGAATTCTCTGCCTGCCTTTCCCCAGTGCTCTGCAAGCTCTCCAGGACAACAGCAAATCTGGGGCTCTGTGCTTTCTTTCGTTCTGAACAAGTGTTACTGTTTTCTGCACAAAAGCGATTCTGCGAAGCAATGTGAACACTTCTGCTTCCCAGGCACAGAGAAGGTGCTAGCAGGGAATTCTCTGCCTGCCTTTCCCCAGTGCTCTGCAAGCTCTCCAGGACAACATAAAATCTGGGGCTCTGTGCTTTCTTTCGTTCTGAACAAGTGTTACTGTTTTCTGCACAAAAGCGATTCTGCCAAGCAATGTGAACACTTCTGCTTCCCAGGCACAGAGAAGGTGCTAGCAGGGAATTCTCTGCCTGCCTTTCCCCAGTGCTCTGCAAGCTCTCCAGGACAACAGCAAATCTGGGGCTCTGTGCTTTCTTTCGTTCTGAACAAGTGTTACTGTTTTCTGCACAAAAGCGATTCTGCGAAGCAATGTGAACACTTCTGCTTCCCAGGCACAGAGAAGGTGCTAGCAGGGAATTCTCTGCCTGCCTTTCCCCAGTGCTCTGCAAGCTCTCCAGGACAACATAAAATCTGGGGCTCTGTGCTTTCTTTCGTTCTGAACAAGTGTTACTGTTTTCTGCACAAAAGCGATTCTGCCAAGCAATGTGAACAGGCACAGAGAAGGTGCTAGCAGGGAATTCTCTGCCTGCCTTTCCCCAGTGCTCTGCAAGCTCTCCAGGACAACAACAAATCTGGGGCTCTGTGCTTTCTTTCGTTCTGAACAAGTGTTAGTGTTTTCTGCACAAAAGCGATTCTGCCAAGCAATGTGAACACTTCTGCTTCCCAGGCACAGAGAAGGTGCTAGCAGGGAATTCTCTGCCTGCCTTTCCCCAGTGCTCTGCAAGCTCTCCAGGACAACATAAAATCTGGGGCTCTGTGCTTTCTTTCGTTCTGAACAAGTGTTACTGTTTTCTGCACAAAAGCGATTCTGCCAAGCAATGTGAACAGGCACAGAGAAGGTGCTAGCAGGGAATTCTCTGCCTGCCTTTCCCCAGTGCTCTGCAAGCTCTCCAGGACAACATAAAATCTGGGGCTCTGTGCTTTCTTTCGTTCTGAACAAGTGTTAGTGTTTTCTGCACAAAAGCGATTCTGCCAAGCAATGTGAACACTTCTGCTTCCCAGGCACAGAGAAGGTGCTAGCAGGGAATTCTCTGCCTGCCTTTCCCCAGTGCTCTGCAAGCTCTCCAGGACAACATAAAATCTGGGGCTCTGTGCTTTCTTTCGTTCTGAACAAGTGTTACTGTTTTCTGCACAAAAGCGATTCTGCCAAGCAATGTGAACACTTCAGCTTCCAGGCACAGAGAAGGTGCTAGCAGGGAATTCTCTGCCTGCCTTTCCCCAGTGCTCCGCAAGCTCTCCAGGACAACATAAAATCTGGGGCTCTGTGCTTTCTTTCGTTCTGAACAAGTGTTACTGTTTTCTGCACAAAAGCGATTCTGCCAAGCAATGTGAACACTTCTGCTTCCCAGGCACAGAGAAGGTGCTAGCAGGGAATTCTCTGCCTGCCTTTCCCCAGTGCTCTGCAAGCTCTCCAGGACAACATAAAATCTGGGGCTCTGTGCTTTCTTTCGTTCTGAACAAGTGTTACTGTTTTCTGCACAAAAGCGATTCTGCCAAGCAATGTGAACACTTCTGCTTCCCAGGCACAGAGAAGGTGCTAGCAGGGAATTCTCTGCCTGCCTTTCCCCAGTGCTCTGCAAGCTCTCCAGGACAACAACAAATCTGGGGCTCTGTGCTTTCTTTCGTTCTGAACAAGTGTTACTGTTTTCTGCACAAAAGCGATTCTGCGAAGCAATGTGAACACTTCTGCTTCCCAGGCACAGAGAAGGTGCTAGCAGGGAATTCTCTGCCTGCCTTTCCCCAGTGCTCTGCAAGCTCTCCAGGACAACATAAAATCTGGGGCTCTGTGCTTTCTTTCGTTCTGAACAAGTGTTACTGTTTTCTGCACAAAAGCGATTCTGCGAAGCAATGTGAACACTTCTGCTTCCCAGGCACAGAGAAGGTGCTAGCAGGGAATTCTCTGCCTGCCTTTCCCCAGTGCTCTGCAAGCTCTCCAGGACAACATAAAATCTGGGGCTCTGTGCTTTCTTTCGTTCTGAACAAGTGTTACTGTTTTCTGCACAAAAGCGATTCTGCCAAGCAATGTGAACACTTCTGCTTCCCAGGCACAGAGAAGGTGCTAGCAGGGAATTCTCTGCCTGCCTTTCCCCAGTGCTCTGCAAGCTCTCCAGGACAACAGCAAATCTGGGGCTCTGTGCTTTCTTTCGTTCTGAACAAGTGTTACTGTTTTCTGCACAAAAGCGATTCTGCCAAGCAATGTGAACACTTCTGCTTCCCAGGCACAGAGAAGGTGCTAGCAGGGAATTCTCTGCCTGCCTTTCCCCAGTGCTCTGCAAGCTCTCCAGGACAACATAAAATCTGGGGCTCTGTGCTTTCTTTCGTTCTGAACAAGTGTTACTGTTTTCTGCACAAAAGCGATTCTGCCAAGCAATGTGAACAGGCACAGAGAAGGTGCTAGCAGGGAATTCTCTGCCTGCCTTTCCCCAGTGCTCTGCAAGCTCTCCAGGACAACATAAAATCTGGGGCTCTGTGCTTTCTTTCGTTCTGAACAAGTGTTAGTGTTTTCTGCACAAAAGCGATTCTGCCAAGCAATGTGAACACTTCAGCTTCCAGGCACAGAGAAGGTGCTAGCAGGGAATTCTCTGCCTGCCTTTCCCCAGTGCTCCGCAAGCTCTCCAGGACAACATAAAATCTGGGGCTCTGTGCTTTCTTTCATTCTGAACAAGTGTTACTGTTTTCTGCACAAAAGCGATTCTGCCAAGCAATGTGAACACTTCTGCTTCCCAGGCACAGAGAAGGTGCTAGCAGGGAATTCTCTGCCTGCCTTTCCCCAGTGCTCTGCAAGCTCTCCAGGACAACATAAAATCTGGGGCTCTGTGCTTTCTTTCGTTCTGAACAAGTGTTACTGTTTTCTGCACAAAAGCGATTCTGCCAAGCAATGTGAACACTTCTGCTTCCCAGGCACAGAGAAGGTGCTAGCAGGGAATTCTCTGCCTGCCTTTCCCCAGTGCTCTGCAAGCTCTCCAGGACAACATAAAATCTGGGGCTCTGTGCTTTCTTTCGTTCTGAACAAGTGTTACTGTTTTCTGCACAAAAGCGATTCTGCGAAGCAATGTGAACACTTCTGCTTCCCAGGCACAGAGAAGGTGCTAGCAGGGAATTCTCTGCCTGCCTTTCCCCAGTGCTCTGCAAGCTCTCCAGGACAACATAAAATCTGGGACTCTGTGCTTTCTTTCGTTCTGAACAAGTGTTACTGTTTTCTGCACAAAAGCGATTCTGCGAAGCAATGTGAACACTTCTGCTTCCCAGGCACAGAGAAGGTGCTAGCAGGGAATTCTCTGCCTGCCTTTCCCCAGTGCCCTGCAAGCTCTCCAGGACAACAACAAATCTGGGGCTCTGTGCTTTCTTTCGTTCTGAACAAGTGTTACTGTTTTCTGCACAAAAGCGATTCTGCCAAGCAATGTGAACACTTCTGCTTCCCAGGCACAGAGAAGGTGCTAGCAGGGAATTCTCTGCCTGCCTTTCCCCAGTGCTCTGCAAGCTCTCCAGGACAACATAAAATCTGGGGCTCTGTGCTTTCTTTCGTTCTGAACAAGTGTTACTGTTTTCTGCACAAAAGCGATTCTGCCAAGCAATGTGAACAGGCACAGAGAAGGTGCTAGCAGGGAATTCTCTGCCTGCCTTTCCCCAGTGCTCTGCAAGCTCTCCAGGACAACATAAAATCTGGGGCTCTGTGCTTTCTTTCGTTCTGAACAAGTGTTACTGTTTTCTGCACAAAAGCGATTCTGCCAAGCAATGTGAACACTTCTGCTTCCCAGGCACAGAGAAGGTGCTAGCAGGGAATTCTCTGCCTGCCTTTCCCCAGTGCTCTGCAAGCTCTCCAGGACAACATAAAATCTGGGGCTCTGTGCTTTCTTTCGTTCTGAACAAGTGTTACTGTTTTCTGCACAAAAGCGATTCTGCCAAGCAATGTGAACACTTCAGCTTCCAGGCACAGAGAAGGTGCTAGCAGGGAATTCTCTGCCTGCCTTTCCCCAGTGCTCCGCAAGCTCTCCAGGACAACATAAAATCTGGGGCTCTGTGCTTTCTTTCGTTCTGAACAAGTGTTACTGTTTTCTGCACAAAAGCGATTCTGCCAAGCAATGTGAACACTTCTGCTTCCCAGGCACAGAGAAGGTGCTAGCAGGGAATTCTCTGCCTGCCTTTCCCCAGTGCTCTGCAAGCTCTCCAGGACAACATAAAATCTGGGGCTCTGTGCTTTCTTTCGTTCTGAACAAGTGTTACTGTTTTCTGCACAAAAGCGATTCTGCGAAGCAATGTGAACACTTCTGCTTCCCAGGCACAGAGAAGGTGCTAGCAGGGAATTCTCTGCCTGCCTTTCCCCAGTGCTCTGCAAGCTCTCCAGGACAACATAAAATCTGGGGCTCTGTGCTTTCTTTCGTTCTGAACAAGTGTTACTGTTTTCTGCACAAAAGCGATTCTGCGAAGCAATGTGAACACTTCTGCTTCCCAGGCACAGAGAAGGTGCTAGCAGGGAATTCTCTGCCTGCCTTTCCCCAGTGCTCTGCAAGCTCTCCAGGACAACATAAAATCTGGGGCTCTGTGCTTTCTTTCGTTCTGAACAAGTGTTACTGTTTTCTGCACAAAAGCGATTCTGCCAAGCAATGTGAACACTTCTGCTTCCCAGGCACAGAGAAGGTGCTAGCAGGGAATTCTCTGCCTGCCTTTCCCCAGTGCTCTGCAAGCTCTCCAGGACAACAGCAAATCTGGGGCTCTGTGCTTTCTTTCGTTCTGAACAAGTGTTACTGTTTTCTGCACAAAAGCGATTCTGCCAAGCAATGTGAACACTTCTGCTTCCCAGGCACAGAGAAGGTGCTAGCAGGGAATTCTCTGCCTGCCTTTCCCCAGTGCTCTGCAAGCTCTCCAGGACAACATAAAATCTGGGGCTCTGTGCTTTCTTTCGTTCTGAACAAGTGTTACTGTTTTCTGCACAAAAGCGATTCTGCCAAGCAATGTGAACAGGCACAGAGAAGGTGCTAGCAGGGAATTCTCTGCCTGCCTTTCCCCAGTGCTCTGCAAGCTCTCCAGGACAACATAAAATCTGGGGCTCTGTGCTTTCTTTCGTTCTGAACAAGTGTTAGTGTTTTCTGCACAAAAGCGATTCTGCCAAGCAATGTGAACACTTCAGCTTCCAGGCACAGAGAAGGTGCTAGCAGGGAATTCTCTGCCTGCCTTTCCCCAGTGCTCCGCAAGCTCTCCAGGACAACATAAAATCTGGGGCTCTGTGCTTTCTTTCATTCTGAACAAGTGTTACTGTTTTCTGCACAAAAGCGATTCTGCCAAGCAATGTGAACACTTCTGCTTCCCAGGCACAGAGAAGGTGCTAGCAGGGAATTCTCTGCCTGCCTTTCCCCAGTGCTCTGCAAGCTCTCCAGGACAACATAAAATCTGGGGCTCTGTGCTTTCTTTCGTTCTGAACAAGTGTTACTGTTTTCTGCACAAAAGCGATTCTGCCAAGCAATGTGAACACTTCTGCTTCCCAGGCACAGAGAAGGTGCTAGCAGGGAATTCTCTGCCTGCCTTTCCCCAGTGCTCTGCAAGCTCTCCAGGACAACATAAAATCTGGGGCTCTGTGCTTTCTTTCGTTCTGAACAAGTGTTAGTGTTTTCTGCACAAAAGCGATTCTGCGAAGCAATGTGAACACTTCTGCTTCCCAGGCACAGAGAAGGTGCTAGCAGGGAATTCTCTGCCTGCCTTTCCCCAGTGCTCTGCAAGCTCTCCAGGACAACATAAAATCTGGGACTCTGTGCTTTCTTTTGTTCTGAACAAGTGTTACTGTTTTCTGCACAAAAGCGATTCTGCGAAGCAATGTGAACACTTCTGCTTCCCAGGCACAGAGAAGGTGCTAGCAGGGAATTCTCTGCCTGCCTTTCCCCAGTGCTCTGCAAGCTCTCCAGGACAACAACAAATCTGGGGCTCTGTGCTTTCTTTCGTTCTGAACAAGTGTTACTGTTTTCTGCACAAAAGCGATTCTGCCAAGCAATGTGAACAGGCACAGAGAAGGTGCTAGCAGGGAATTCTCTGCCTGCCTTTCCCCAGTGCTCTGCAAGCTCTCCAGGACAACATAAAATCTGGGGCTCTGTGCTTTCTTTCGTTCTGAACAAGTGTTACTGTTTTCTGCACAAAAGCGATTCTGCCAAGCAATGTGAACACTTCTGCTTCCCAGGCACAGAGAAGGTGCTAGCAGGGAATTCTCTGCCTGCCTTTCCCCAGTGCTCTGCAAGCTCTCCAGGACAACATAAAATCTGGGGCTCTGTGCTTTCTTTCGTTCTGAACAAGTGTTAGTGTTTTCTGCACAAAAGCGATTCTGCCAAGCAATGTGAACACTTCTGCTTCCCAGGCACAGAGAAGGTGCTAGCAGGGAATTCTCTGCCTGCCTTTCCCCAGTGCTCTGCAAGCTCTCCAGGACAACATAAAATCTGGGGCTCTGTGCTTTCTTTCGTTCTGAACAAGTGTTACTGTTTTCTGCACAAAAGCGATTCTGCCAAGCAATGTGAACAGGCACAGAGAAGGTGCTAGCAGGGAATTCTCTGCCTGCCTTTCCCCAGTGCTCTGCAAGCTCTCCAGGACAACATAAAATCTGGGGCTCTGTGCTTTCTTTCGTTCTGAACAAGTGTTACTGTTTTCTGCACAAAAGCGATTCTGCGAAGCAATGTGAACACTTCTGCTTCCCAGGCACAGAGAAGGTGCTAGCAGGGAATTCTCTGCCTGCCTTTCCCCAGTGCTCTGCAAGCTCTCCAGGACAACATAAAATCTGGGGCTCTGTGCTTTCTTTCGTTCTGAACAAGTGTTACTGTTTTCTGCACAAAAGCGATTCTGCCAAGCAATGTGAACACTTCTGCTTCCCAGGCACAGAGAAGGTGCTAGCAGGGAATTCTCTGCCTGCCTTTCCCCAGTGCTCTGCAAGCTCTCCAGGACAACATAAAATCTGGGGCTCTGTGCTTTCTTTCGTTCTGAACAAGTGTTACTGTTTTCTGCACAAAAGCGATTCTGCCAAGCAATGTGAACACTTCTGCTTCCCAGGCACAGAGAAGGTGCTAGCAGGGAATTCTCTGCCTGCCTTTCCCCAGTGCTCTGCAAGCTCTCCAGGACAACATAAAATCTGGGGCGCTGTGCTTTCTTTCGTTCTGAACAAGTGTTACTGTTTTCTGCACAAAAGCGATTCTGCGAAGCAATGTGAACACTTCTGCTTCCCAGGCACAGAGAAGGTGCTAGCAGGGAATTCTCTGCCTGCCTTTCCCCAGTGCTCTGCAAGCTCTCCAGGACAACATAAAATCTGGGGCTCTGTGCTTTCTTTCGTTCTGAACAAGTGTTACTGTTTTCTGCACAAAAGCGATTCTGCCAAGCAATGTGAACACTTCTGCTTCCCAGGCACAGAGAAGGTGCTAGCAGGGAATTCTCTGCCTGCCTTTCCCCAGTGCTCTGCAAGCTCTCCAGGACAACAACAAATCTGGGGCTCTGTGCTTTCTTTCGTTCTGAACAAGTGTTACTGTTTTCTGCACAAAAGCGATTCTGCCAAGCAATGTGAACAGGCACAGAGAAGGTGCTAGCAGGGAATTCTCTGCCTGCCTTTCCCCAGTGCTCTGCAAGCTCTCCAGGACAACAACAAATCTGGGGCTCTGTGCTTTCTTTCGTTCTGAACAAGTGTTAGTGTTTTCTGCACAAAAGCGATTCTGCCAAGCAATGTGAACACTTCTGCTTCCCAGGCACAGAGAAGGTGCTAGCAGGGAATTCTCTGCCTGCCTTTCCCCAGTGCTCTGCAAGCTCTCCAGGACAACATAAAATCTGGGGCTCTGTGCTTTCTTTCGTTCTGAACAAGTGTTACTGTTTTCTGCACAAAAGCGATTCTGCCAAGCAATGTGAACAGGCACAGAGAAGGTGCTAGCAGGGAATTCTCTGCCTGCCTTTCCCCAGTGCTCTGCAAGCTCTCCAGGACAACATAAAATCTGGGGCTCTGTGCTTTCTTTCGTTCTGAACAAGTGTTACTGTTTTCTGCACAAAAGCGATTCTGCGAAGCAATGTGAACACTTCTGCTTCCCAGGCACAGAGAAGGTGCTAGCAGGGAATTCTCTGCCTGCCTTTCCCCAGTGCTCTGCAAGCTCTCCAGGACAACATAAAATCTGGGGCTCTGTGCTTTCTTTCGTTCTGAACAAGTGTTACTGTTTTCTGCACAAAAGCGATTCTGCCAAGCAATGTGAACACTTCTGCTTCCCAGGCACAGAGAAGGTGCTAGCAGGGAATTCTCTGCCTGCCTTTCCCCAGTGCTCTGCAAGCTCTCCAGGACAACATAAAATCTGGGGCTCTGTGCTTTCTTTCGTTCTGAACAAGTGTTACTGTTTTCTGCACAAAAGCGATTCTGCCAAGCAATGTGAACAGGCACAGAGAAGGTGCTAGCAGGGAATTCTCTGCCTGCCTTTCCCCAGTGCTCTGCAAGCTCTCCAGGACAACATAAAATCTGGGGCTCTGTGCTTTCTTTCGTTCTGAACAAGTGTTAGTGTTTTCTGCACAAAAGCGATTCTGCGAAGCAATGTGAACACTTCTGCTTCCCAGGCACAGAGAAGGTGCTAGCAGGGAATTCTCTGCCTGCCTTTCCCCAGTGCTCTGCAAGCTCTCCAGGACAACATAAAATCTGGGGCTCTGTGCTTTCTTTCGTTCTGAACAAGTGTTACTGTTTTCTGCACAAAAGCGATTCTGCCAAGCAATGTGAACACTTCTGCTTCCCAGGCACAGAGAAGGTGCTAGCAGGGAATTCTCTGCCTGCCTTTCCCCAGTGCTCTGCAAGCTCTCCAGCACAACATAAAATCTGGGGCTCTGTGCTTTCTTTCGTTCTGAACAAGTGTTACTGTTTTCTGCACAAAAGCGATTCTGCCAAGCAATGTGAACAGGCACAGAGAAGGTGCTAGCAGGGAATTCTCTGCCTGCCTTTCCCCAGTGCTCTGCAAGCTCTCCAGGACAACAACAAATCTGGGGCTCTGTGCTTTCTTTCGTTCTGAACAAGTGTTAGTGTTTTCTGCACAAAAGCGATTCTGCCAAGCAATGTGAACACTTCTGCTTCCCAGGCACAGAGAAGGTGCTAGCAGGGAATTCTCTGCCTGCCTTTCCCCAGTGCTCTGCAAGCTCTCCAGGACAACATAAAATCTGGGGCTCTGTGCTTTCTTTCGTTCTGAACAAGTGTTACTGTTTTCTGCACAAAAGCGATTCTGCCAAGCAATGTGAACAGGCACAGAGAAGGTGCTAGCAGGGAATTCTCTGCCTGCCTTTCCCCAGTGCTCTGCAAGCTCTCCAGGACAACATAAAATCTGGGGCGCTGTGCTTTCTTTCGTTCTGAACAAGTGTTACTGTTTTCTGCACAAAAGCGATTCTGCCAAGCAATGTGAACACTTCTGCTTCCCAGGCACAGAGAAGGTGCTAGCAGGGAATTCTCTGCCTGCCTTTCCCCAGTGCTCTGCAAGCTCTCCAGGACAACAACAAATCTGGGGCTCTGTGCTTTCTTTCGTTCTGAACAAGTGTTACTGTTTTCTGCACAAAAGCGATTCTGCCAAGCAATGTGAACACTTCTGCTTCCCAGGCACAGAGAAGGTGCTAGCAGGGAATTCTCTGCCTGCCTTTCCCCAGTGCTCTGCAAGCTCTCCAGGACAACATAAAATCTGGGGCTCTGTGCTTTCTTTCGTTCTGAACAAGTGTTACTGTTTTCTGCACAAAAGCGATTCTGCCAAGCAATGTGAACAGGCACAGAGAAGGTGCTAGCAGGGAATTCTCTGCCTGCCTTTCCCCAGTGCTCTGCAAGCTCTCCAGGACAACATAAAATCTGGGGCTCTGTGCTTTCTTTCGTTCTGAACAAGTGTTACTGTTTTCTGCACAAAAGCGATTCTGCGAAGCAATGTGAACACTTCTGCTTCCCAGGCACAGAGAAGGTGCTAGCAGGGAATTCTCTGCCTGCCTTTCCCCAGTGCTCTGCAAGCTCTCCAGGACAACATAAAATCTGGGGCTCTGTGCTTTCTTTCGTTCTGAACAAGTGTTACTGTTTTCTGCACAAAAGCGATTCTGCCAAGCAATGTGAACACTTCTGCTTCCCAGGCACAGAGAAGGTGCTAGCAGGGAATTCTCTGCCTGCCTTTCCCCAGTGCTCTGCAAGCTCTCCAGGACAACATAAAATCTGGGGCTCTGTGCTTTCTTTCGTTCTGAACAAGTGTTACTGTTTTCTGCACAAAAGCGATTCTGCCAAGCAATGTGAACACTTCTGCTTCCCAGGCACAGAGAAGGTGCTAGCAGGGAATTCTCTGCCTGCCTTTCCCCAGTGCTCTGCAAGCTCTCCAGGACAACATAAAATCTGGGGCTCTGTGCTTTCTTTCGTTCTGAACAAGTGTTACTGTTTTCTGCACAAAAGCGATTCTGCGAAGCAATGTGAACACTTCTGCTTCCCAGGCACAGAGAAGGTGCTAGCAGGGAATTCTCTGCCTGCCTTTCCCCAGTGCTCTGCAAGCTCTCCAGGACAACATAAAATCTGGGGCTCTGTGCTTTCTTTCGTTCTGAACAAGTGTTACTGTTTTCTGCACAAAAGCGATTCTGCCAAGCAATGTGAACAGGCACAGAGAAGGTGCTAGCAGGGAATTCTCTGCCTGCCTTTCCCCAGTGCTCTGCAAGCTCTCCAGGACAACATAAAATCTGGGGCTCTGTGCTTTCTTTCGTTCTGAACAAGTGTTACTGTTTTCTGCACAAAAGCGATTCTGCGAAGCAATGTGAACACTTCTGCTTCCCAGGCACAGAGAAGGTGCTAGCAGGGAATTCTCTGCCTGCCTTTCCCCAGTGCTCTGCAAGCTCTCCAGGACAACAACAAATCTGGGGCTCTGTGCTTTCTTTCGTTCTGAACAAGTGTTACTGTTTTCTGCACAAAAGCGATTCTGCCAAGCAATGTGAACAGGCACAGAGAAGGTGCTAGCAGGGAATTCTCTGCCTGCCTTTCCCCAGTGCTCTGCAAGCTCTCCAGGACAACAACAAATCTGGGGCTCTGTGCTTTCTTTCGTTCTGAACAAGTGTTAGTGTTTTCTGCACAAAAGCGATTCTGCGAAGCAATGTGAACACTTCTGCTTCCCAGGCACAGAGAAGGTGCTAGCAGGGAATTCTCTGCCTGCCTTTCCCCAGTGCTCTGCAAGCTCTCCAGGACAACATAAAATCTGGGGCTCTGTGCTTTCTTTCGTTCTGAACAAGTGTTAGTGTTTTCTGCACAAAAGCGATTCTGCGAAGCAATGTGAACACTTCTGCTTCCCAGGCACAGAGAAGGTGCTAGCAGGGAATTCTCTGCCTGCCTTTCCCCAGTGCTCTGCAAGCTCTCCAGGACAACAACAAATCTGGGGCTCTGTGCTTTCTTTCGTTCTGAACAAGTGTTACTGTTTTCTGCACAAAAGCGATTCTGCCAAGCAATGTGAACACTTCTGCTTCCCAGGCACAGAGAAGGTGGTAGCAGGGAATTCTCTGCCTGCCTTTCCCCAGTGCTCTGCAAGCTCTCCAGGACAACATAAAATCTGGGGCTCTGTGCTTTCTTTCGTTCTGAACAAGTGTTACTGTTTTCTGCACAAAAGCGATTCTGCCAAGCAATGTGAACACTTCTGCTTCCCAGGCACAGAGAAGGTGCTAGCAGGGAATTCTCTGCCTGCCTTTCCCCAGTGCTCTGCAAGCTCTCCAGGACAACATAAAATCTGGGGCTCTGTGCTTTCTTTCGTTCTGAACAAGTGTTACTGTTTTCTGCACAAAAGCGATTCTGCCAAGCAATGTGAACAGGCACAGAGAAGGTGCTAGCAGGGAATTCTCTGCCTGCCTTTCCCCAGTGCTCTGCAAGCTCTCCAGGACAACATAAAATCTGGGGCTCTGTGCTTTCTTTCGTTCTGAACAAGTGTTACTGTTTTCTGCACAAAAGCGATTCTGCCAAGCAATGTGAACACTTCTGCTTCCCAGGCACAGAGAAGGTGCTAGCAGGGAATTCTCTGCCTGCCTTTCCCCAGTGCTCTGCAAGCTCTCCAGGACAACATAAAATCTGGGGCTCTGTGCTTTCTTTCGTTCTGAACAAGTGTTACTGTTTTCTGCACAAAAGCGATTCTGCCAAGCAATGTGAACAGGCACAGAGAAGGTGCTAGCAGGGAATTCTCTGCCTGCCTTTCCCCAGTGCTCTGCAAGCTCTCCAGGACAACATAAAATCTGGGGCTCTGTGCTTTCTTTCGTTCTGAACAAGTGTTAGTGTTTTCTGCACAAAAGCGATTCTGCGAAGCAATGTGAACACTTCTGCTTCCCAGGCACAGAGAAGGTGCTAGCAGGGAATTCTCTGCCTGCCTTTCCCCAGTGCTCTGCAAGCTCTCCAGGACAACATAAAATCTGGGGCTCTGTGCTTTCTTTCGTTCTGAACAAGTGTTACTGTTTTCTGCACAAAAGCGATTCTGCCAAGCAATGTGAACACTTCTGCTTCCCAGGCACAGAGAAGGTGCTAGCAGGGAATTCTCTGCCTGCCTTTCCCCAGTGCTCTGCAAGCTCTCCAGGACAACATAAAATCTGGGGCTCTGTGCTTTCTTTCGTTCTGAACAAGTGTTACTGTTTTCTGCACAAAAGCGATTCTGCCAAGCAATGTGAACACTTCTGCTTCCCAGGCACAGAGAAGGTGCTAGCAGGGAATTCTCTGCCTGCCTTTCCCCAGTGCTCTGCAAGCTCTCCAGGCAACATAAAATCTGGGGCTCTGTGCTTTCTTTCGTTCTGAACAAGTGTTACTGTTTTCTGCACAAAAGCGATTCTGCCAAGCAATGTGAACATATCTGCTTCCCAGGCACAGAGAAGGTGCTAGCAGGGAATTCTCTGCCTGCCTTTCCCCAGTGCTCTGCAAGCTCTCCAGGACAACATAAAATCTGGGGCTCTGTGCTTTCTTTCGTTCTGAACAAGTGTTACTGTTTTCTGCACAAAAGCGATTCTGCCAAGCAATGTGAACACTTCTGCTTCCCAGGCACAGAGAAGGTGCTAGCAGGGAATTCTCTGCCTGCCTTTCCCCAGTGCTCTGCAAGCTCTCCAGGACAACATAAAATCTGGGGCTCTGTGCTTTCTTTCGTTCTGAACAAGTGTTACTGTTTTCTGCACAAAAGCGATTCTGCCAAGCAATGTGAACAGGCACAGAGAAGGTGCTAGCAGGGAATTCTCTGCCTGCCTTTCCCCAGTGCTCTGCAAGCTCTCCAGGACAACATAAAATCTGGGGCTCTGTGCTTTCTTTCGTTCTGAACAAGTGTTAGTGTTTTCTGCACAAAAGCGATTCTGCCAAGCAATGTGAACACTTCAGCTTCCAGGCACAGAGAAGGTGCTAGCAGGGAATTCTCTGCCTGCCTTTCCCCAGTGCTCCGCAAGCTCTCCAGGACAACATAAAATCTGGGGCTCTGTGCTTTCTTTCGTTCTGAACAAGTGTTACTGTTTTCTGCACAAAAGCGATTCTGCGAAGCAATGTGAACACTTCTGCTTCCCAGGCACAGAGAAGGTGCTAGCAGGGAATTCTCTGCCTGCCTTTCCCCAGTGCTCTGCAAGCTCTCCAGGACAACATAAAATCTGGGGCTCTGTGCTTTCTTTCGTTCTGAACAAGTGTTACTGTTTTCTGCACAAAAGCGATTCTGCCAAGCAATGTGAACACTTCTGCTTCCCAGGCACAGAGAAGGTGCTAGCAGGGAATTCTCTGCCTGCCTTTCCCAGTGCTCTGCAAGCTCTCCAGGACAACATAAAATCTGGGGCTCTGTGCTTTCTTTCGTTCTGAACAAGTGTTACTGTTTTCTGCACAAAAGCGATTCTGCCAAGCAATGTGAACACTTCTGCTTCCCAGGCACAGAGAAGGTGCTAGCAGGGAATTCTCTGCCTGCCTTTCCCCAGTGCTCTGCAAGCTCTCCAGGACAACATAAAATCTGGGACTCTGTGCTTTCTTTCGTTCTGAACAAGTGTTACTGTTTTCTGCACAAAAGCGATTCTGCGAAGCAATGTGAACACTTCTGCTTCCCAGGCACAGAGAAGGTGCTAGCAGGGAATTCTCTGCCTGCCTTTCCCCAGTGCTCTGCAAGCTCTCCAGGACAACAACAAATCTGGGGCTCTGTGCTTTCTTTCGTTCTGAACAAGTGTTACTGTTTTCTGCACAAAAGCGATTCTGCCAAGCAATGTGAACACTTCTGCTTCCCAGGCACAGAGAAGGTGCTAGCAGGGAATTCTCTGCCTGCCTTTCCCCAGTGCTCTGCAAGCTCTCCAGGACAACATAAAATCTGGGGCTCTGTGCTTTCTTTCGTTCTGAACAAGTGTTACTGTTTTCTGCACAAAAGCGATTCTGCCAAGCAATGTGAACAGGCACAGAGAAGGTGCTAGCAGGGAATTCTCTGCCTGCCTTTCCCCAGTGCTCTGCAAGCTCTCCAGGACAACATAAAATCTGGGGCTCTGTGCTTTCTTTCGTTCTGAACAAGTGTTACTGTTTTCTGCACAAAAGCGATTCTGCCAAGCAATGTGAACACTTCTGCTTCCCAGGCACAGAGAAGGTGCTAGCAGGGAATTCTCTGCCTGCCTTTCCCCAGTGCTCTGCAAGCTCTCCAGGACAACATAAAATCTGGGGCTCTGTGCTTTCTTTCGTTCTGAACAAGTGTTACTGTTTTCTGCACAAAAGCGATTCTGCCAAGCAATGTGAACACTTCTGCTTCCCAGGCACAGAGAAGGTGCTAGCAGGGAATTCTCTGCCTGCCTTTCCCCAGTGCTCTGCAAGCTCTCCAGGACAACATAAAATCTGGGGCTCTGTGCTTTCTTTCGTTCTGAACAAGTGTTACTGTTTTCTGCACAAAAGCGATTCTGCCAAGCAATGTGAACAGGCACAGAGAAGGTGCTAGCAGGGAATTCTCTGCCTGCCTTTCCCCAGTGCTCTGCAAGCTCTCCAGGACAACATAAAATCTGGGGCTCTGTGCTTTCTTTCGTTCTGAACAAGTGTTACTGTTTTCTGCACAAAAGCGATTCTGCCAAGCAATGTGAACACTTCTGCTTCCCAGGCACAGAGAAGGTGCTAGCAGGGAATTCTCTGCCTGCCTTTCCCCAGTGCTCTGCAAGCTCTCCAGGACAACAACAAATCTGGGGCTCTGTGCTTTCTTTCGTTCTGAACAAGTGTTACTGTTTTCTGCACAAAAGCGATTCTGCCAAGCAATGTGAACAGGCACAGAGAAGGTGCTAGCAGGGAATTCTCTGCCTGCCTTTCCCCAGTGCTCTGCAAGCTCTCCAGGACAACAACAAATCTGGGGCTCTGTGCTTTCTTTCGTTCTGAACAAGTGTTAGTGTTTTCTGCACAAAAGCGATTCTGCCAAGCAATGTGAACACTTCTGCTTCCCAGGCACAGAGAAGGTGCTAGCAGGGAATTCTCTGCCTGCCTTTCCCCAGTGCTCTGCAAGCTCTCCAGGACAACATAAAATCTGGGGCTCTGTGCTTTCTTTCGTTCTGAACAAGTGTTACTGTTTTCTGCACAAAAGCGATTCTGCCAAGCAATGTGAACAGGCACAGAGAAGGTGCTAGCAGGGAATTCTCTGCCTGCCTTTCCCCAGTGCTCCGCAAGCTCTCCAGGACAACATAAAATCTGGGGCTCTGTGCTTTCTTTCGTTCTGAACAAGTGTTACTGTTTTCTGCACAAAAGCGATTCTGCCAAGCAATGTGAACACTTCAGCTTCCAGGCACAGAGAAGGTGCTAGCAGGGAATTCTCTGCCTGCCTTTCCCCAGTGCTCCGCAAGCTCTCCAGGACAACATAAAATCTGGGGCTCTGTGCTTTCTTTCGTTCTGAACAAGTGTTACTGTTTTCTGCACAAAAGCGATTCTGCGAAGCAATGTGAACACTTCTGCTTCCCAGGCACAGAGAAGGTGCTAGCAGGGAATTCTCTGCCTGCCTTTCCCCAGTGCTCTGCAAGCTCTCCAGCACAACAACAAATCTGGGGCTCTGTGCTTTCTTTCGTTCTGAACAAGTGTTACTGTTTTCTGCACAAAAGCGATTCTGCCAAGCAATGTGAACACTTCTGCTTCCCAGGCACAGAGAAGGTGCTAGCAGGGAATTCTCTGCCTGCCTTTCCCCAGTGCTCTGCAAGCTCTCCAGGACAACATAAAATCTGGGGCTCTGTGCTTTCTTTCGTTCTGAACAAGTGTTAGTGTTTTCTGCACAAAAGCGATTCTGCCAAGCAATGTGAACACTTCTGCTTCCCAGGCACAGAGAAGGTGCTAGCAGGGAATTCTCTGCCTGCCTTTCCCCAGTGCTCTGCAAGCTCTCCAGGACAACATAAAATCTGGGGCTCTGTGCTTTTTTTCGTTCTGAACAAGTGTTACTGTTTTCTGCACAAAAGCGATTCTGCCAAGCAATGTGAACAGGCACAGAGAAGGTGCTAGCAGGGAATTCTCTGCCTGCCTTTCCCCAGTGCTCTGCAAGCTCTCCAGGACAACATAAAATCTGGGGCTCTGTGCTTTCTTTCGTTCTGAACAAGTGTTACTGTTTTCTGCACAAAAGCGATTCTGCCAAGCAATGTGAACACTTCTGCTTCCCAGGCACAGAGAAGGTGCTAGCAGGGAATTCTCTGCCTGCCTTTCCCCAGTGCTCTGCAAGCTCTCCAGGACAACATAAAATCTGGGGCTCTGTGCTTTCTTTCGTTCTGAACAAGTGTTACTGTTTTCTGCACAAAAGCGATTCTGCCAAGCAATGTGAACAGGCACAGAGAAGGTGCTAGCAGGGAATTCTCTGCCTGCCTTTCCCCAGTGCTCTGCAAGCTCTCCAGGACAACATAAAATCTGGGGCTCTGTGCTTTCTTTCGTTCTGAACAAGTGTTACTGTTTTCTGCACAAAAGCGATTCTGCCAAGCAATGTGAACACTTCTGCTTCCCAGGCACAGAGAAGGTGCTAGCAGGGAATTCTCTGCCTGCCTTTCCCCAGTGCTCTGCAAGCTCTCCAGGACAACATAAAATCTGGGGCTCTGTGCTTTCTTTCGTTCTGAACAAGTGTTACTGTTTTCTGCACAAAAGCGATTCTGCCAAGCAATGTGAACAGGCACAGAGAAGGTGCTAGCAGGGAATTCTCTGCCTGCCTTTCCCCAGTGCTCTGCAAGCTCTCCAGGACAACATAAAATCTGGGGCTCTGTGCTTTCTTTCGTTCTGAACAAGTGTTAGTGTTTTCTGCACAAAAGCGATTCTGCGAAGCAATGTGAACACTTCTGCTTCCCAGGCACAGAGAAGGTGCTAGCAGGGAATTCTCTGCCTGCCTTTCCCCAGTGCTCTGCAAGCTCTCCAGGACAACATAAAATCTGGGGCTCTGTGCTTTCTTTCGTTCTGAACAAGTGTTACTGTTTTCTGCACAAAAGCGATTCTGCCAAGCAATGTGAACACTTCTGCTTCCCAGGCACAGAGAAGGTGCTAGCAGGGAATTCTCTGCCTGCCTTTCCCCAGTGCTCTGCAAGCTCTCCAGGACAACATAAAATCTGGGGCTCTGTGCTTTCTTTCGTTCTGAACAAGTGTTACTGTTTTCTGCACAAAAGCGATTCTGCGAAGCAATGTGAACACTTCTGCTTCCCAGGCACAGAGAAGGTGCTAGCAGGGAATTCTCTGCCTGCCTTTCCCCAGTGCTCTGCAAGCTCTCCAGGACAACATAAAATCTGGGGCTCTGTGCTTTCTTTCGTTCTGAACAAGTGTTACTGTTTTCTGCACAAAAGCGATTCTGCCAAGCAATGTGAACATATCTGCTTCCCAGGCACAGAGAAGGTGCTAGCAGGGAATTCTCTGCCTGCCTTTCCCCAGTGCTCTGCAAGCTCTCCAGGACAACATAAAATCTGGGGCTCTGTGCTTTCTTTCGTTCTGAACAAGTGTTACTGTTTTCTGCACAAAAGCGATTCTGCCAAGCAATGTGAACACTTCTGCTTCCCAGGCACAGAGAAGGTGCTAGCAGGGAATTCTCTGCCTGCCTTTCCCCAGTGCTCTGCAAGCTCTCCAGGACAACATAAAATCTGGGGCTCTGTGCTTTCTTTCGTTCTGAACAAGTGTTACTGTTTTCTGCACAAAAGCGATTCTGCCAAGCAATGTGAACAGGCACAGAGAAGGTGCTAGCAGGGAATTCTCTGCCTGCCTTTCCCCAGTGCTCTGCAAGCTCTCCAGGACAACATAAAATCTGGGGCTCTGTGCTTTCTTTCGTTCTGAACAAGTGTTAGTGTTTTCTGCACAAAAGCGATTCTGCCAAGCAATGTGAACACTTCAGCTTCCAGGCACAGAGAAGGTGCTAGCAGGGAATTCTCTGCCTGCCTTTCCCCAGTGCTCCGCAAGCTCTCCAGGACAACATAAAATCTGGGGCTCTGTGCTTTCTTTCGTTCTGAACAAGTGTTACTGTTTTCTGCACAAAAGCGATTCTGCCAAGCAATGTGAACACTTCTGCTTCCCAGGCACAGAGAAGGTGCTAGCAGGGAATTCTCTGCCTGCCTTTCCCCAGTGCTCTGCAAGCTCTCCAGGACAACATAAAATCTGGGGCTCTGTGCTTTCTTTCGTTCTGAACAAGTGTTACTGTTTTCTGCACAAAAGCGATTCTGCCAAGCAATGTGAACACTTCTGCTTCCCAGGCACAGAGAAGGTGCTAGCAGGGAATTCTCTGCCTGCCTTTCCCCAGTGCTCTGCAAGCTCTCCAGGACAACATAAAATCTGGGGCTCTGTGCTTTCTTTCGTTCTGAACAAGTGTTAGTGTTTTCTGCACAAAAGCGATTCTGCCAAGCAATGTGAACACTTCTGCTTCCCAGGCACAGAGAAGGTGCTAGCAGGGAATTCTCTGCCTGCCTTTCCCCAGTGCTCTGCAAGCTCTCCAGGACAACATAAAATCTGGGACTCTGTGCTTTCTTTCGTTCTGAACAAGTGTTACTGTTTTCTGCACAAAAGCGATTCTGCGAAGCAATGTGAACACTTCTGCTTCCCAGGCACAGAGAAGGTGCTAGCAGGGAATTCTCTGCCTGCCTTTCCCCAGTGCTCTGCAAGCTCTCCAGGACAACATAAAATCTGGGGCTCTGTGCTTTCTTTCGTTCTGAACAAGTGTTACTGTTTTCTGCACAAAAGCGATTCTGCCAAGCAATGTGAACACTTCTGCTTCCCAGGCACAGAGAAGGTGCTAGCAGGGAATTCTCTGCCTGCCTTTCCCCAGTGCTCTGCAAGCTCTCCAGGACAACATAAAATCTGGGGCTCTGTGCTTTCTTTCGTTCTGAACAAGTGTTACTGTTTTCTGCACAAAAGCGATTCTGCCAAGCAATGTGAACACTTCTGCTTCCCAGGCACAGAGAAGGTGCTAGCAGGGAATTCTCTGCCTGCCTTTCCCCAGTGCTCTGCAAGCTCTCCAGGACAACATAAAATCTGGGGCTCTGTGCTTTCTTTCGTTCTGAACAAGTGTTACTGTTTTCTGCACAAAAGCGATTCTGCCAAGCAATGTGAACAGGCACAGAGAAGGTGCTAGCAGGGAATTCTCTGCCTGCCTTTCCCCAGTGCTCTGCAAGCTCTCCAGGACAACATAAAATCTGGGGCTCTGTGCTTTCTTTCGTTCTGAACAAGTGTTACTGTTTTCTGCACAAAAGCGATTCTGCCAAGCAATGTGAACACTTCTGCTTCCCAGGCACAGAGAAGGTGCTAGCAGGGAATTCTCTGCCTGCCTTTCCCCAGTGCTCTGCAAGCTCTCCAGGACAACATAAAATCTGGGGCTCTGTGCTTTCTTTCGTTCTGAACAAGTGTTACTGTTTTCTGCACAAAAGCGATTCTGCCAAGCAATGTGAACACTTCTGCTTCCCAGGCACAGAGAAGGTGCTAGCAGGGAATTCTCTGCCTGCCTTTCCCCAGTGCTCTGCAAGCTCTCCAGGACAACAACAAATCTGGGGCTCTGTGCTTTCTTTCGTTCTGAACAAGTGTTACTGTTTTCTGCACAAAAGCGATTCTGCCAAGCAATGTGAACAGGCACAGAGAAGGTGCTAGCAGGGAATTCTCTGCCTGCCTTTCCCCAGTGCTCTGCAAGCTCTCCAGGACAACAACAAATCTGGGGCTCTGTGCTTTCTTTCGTTCTGAACAAGTGTTAGTGTTTTCTGCACAAAAGCGATTCTGCCAAGCAATGTGAACACTTCTGCTTCCCAGGCACAGAGAAGGTGCTAGCAGGGAATTCTCTGCCTGCCTTTCCCCAGTGCTCTGCAAGCTCTCCAGGACAACATAAAATCTGGGACTCTGTGCTTTCTTTCGTTCTGAACAAGTGTTACTGTTTTCTGCACAAAAGCGATTCTGCCAAGCAATGTGAACACTTCTGCTTCCCAGGCACAGAGAAGGTGCTAGCAGGGAATTCTCTGCCTGCCTTTCCCCAGTGCTCTGCAAGCTCTCCAGGACAACATAAAATCTGGGGCTCTGTGCTTTCTTTCGTTCTGAACAAGTGTTACTGTTTTCTGCACAAAAGCGATTCTGCCAAGCAATGTGAACAGGCACAGAGAAGGTGCTAGCAGGGAATTCTCTGCCTGCCTTTCCCCAGTGCTCCGCAAGCTCTCCAGGACAACATAAAATCTGGGGCTCTGTGCTTTCTTTCGTTCTGAACAAGTGTTACTGTTTTCTGCACAAAAGCGATTCTGCCAAGCAATGTGAACACTTCAGCTTCCAGGCACAGAGAAGGTGCTAGCAGGGAATTCTCTGCCTGCCTTTCCCCAGTGCTCCGCAAGCTCTCCAGGACAACATAAAATCTGGGGCTCTGTGCTTTCTTTCGTTCTGAACAAGTGTTACTGTTTTCTGCACAAAAGCGATTCTGCGAAGCAATGTGAACACTTCTGCTTCCCAGGCACAGAGAAGGTGCTAGCAGGGAATTCTCTGCCTGCCTTTCCCCAGTGCTCTGCAAGCTCTCCAGCACAACAACAAATCTGGGGCTCTGTGCTTTCTTTCGTTCTGAACAAGTGTTACTGTTTTCTGCACAAAAGCGATTCTGCCAAGCAATGTGAACACTTCTGCTTCCCAGGCACAGAGAAGGTGCTAGCAGGGAATTCTCTGCCTGCCTTTCCCCAGTGCTCTGCAAGCTCTCCAGGACAACATAAAATCTGGGGCTCTGTGCTTTCTTTCGTTCTGAACAAGTGTTACTGTTTTCTGCACAAAAGCGATTCTGCCAAGCAATGTGAACACTTCTGCTTCCCAGGCACAGAGAAGGTGCTAGCAGGGAATTCTCTGCCTGCCTTTCCCCAGTGCTCTGCAAGCTCTCCAGGACAACATAAAATCTGGGGCTCTGTGCTTTCTTTCGTTCTGAACAAGTGTTACTGTTTTCTGCACAAAAGCGATTCTGCCAAGCAATGTGAACAGGCACAGAGAAGGTGCTAGCAGGGAATTCTCTGCCTGCCTTTCCCCAGTGCTCTGCAAGCTCTCCAGGACAACATAAAATCTGGGGCTCTGTGCTTTCTTTCGTTCTGAACAAGTGTTACTGTTTTCTGCACAAAAGCGATTCTGCCAAGCAATGTGAACAGGCACAGAGAAGGTGCTAGCAGGGAATTCTCTGCCTGCCTTTCCCCAGTGCTCTGCAAGCTCTCCAGGACAACATAAAATCTGGGGCTCTGTGCTTTCTTTCGTTCTGAACAAGTGTTACTGTTTTCTGCACAAAAGCGATTCTGCCAAGCAATGTGAACACTTCTGCTTCCCAGGCACAGAGAAGGTGCTAGCAGGGAATTCTCTGCCTGCCTTTCCCCAGTGCTCTGCAAGCTCTCCAGGACAACAACAAATCTGGGGCTCTGTGCTTTCTTTCGTTCTGAACAAGTGTTAGTGTTTTCTGCACAAAAGCGATTCTGCGAAGCAATGTGAACACTTCTGCTTCCCAGGCACAGAGAAGGTGCTAGCAGGGAATTCTCTGCCTGCCTTTCCCCAGTGCTCTGCAAGCTCTCCAGCACAACATAAAATCTGGGGCTCTGTGCTTTCTTTCGTTCTGAACAAGTGTTACTGTTTTCTGCACAAAAGCGATTCTGCCAAGCAATGTGAACACTTCTGCTTCCCAGGCACAGAGAAGGTGCTAGCAGGGAATTCTCTGCCTGCCTTTCCCCAGTGCTCTGCAAGCTCTCCAGGACAACATAAAATCTGGGGCTCTGTGCTTTCTTTCGTTCTGAACAAGTGTTAGTGTTTTCTGCACAAAAGCGATTCTGCCAAGCAATGTGAACAGGCACAGAGAAGGTGCTAGCAGGGAATTCTCTGCCTGCCTTTCCCCAGTGCTCTGCAAGCTCTCCAGGACAACAACAAATCTGGGGCTCTGTGCTTTCTTTCGTTCTGAACAAGTGTTACTGTTTTCTGCACAAAAGCGATTCTGCCAAGCAATGTGAACACTTCTGCTTCCCAGGCACAGAGAAGGTGCTAGCAGGGAATTCTCTGCCTGCCTTTCCCCAGTGCTCTGCAAGCTCTCCAGGACAACATAAAATCTGGGGCTCTGTGCTTTCTTTCGTTCTGAACAAGTGTTACTGTTTTCTGCACAAAAGCGATTCTGCCAAGCAATGTGAACAGGCACAGAGAAGGTGCTAGCAGGGAATTCTCTGCCTGCCTTTCCCCAGTGCTCTGCAAGCTCTCCAGGACAACATAAAATCTGGGGCTCTGTGCTTTCTTTCGTTCTGAACAAGTGTTACTGTTTTCTGCACAAAAGCGATTCTGCCAAGCAATGTGAACACTTCAGCTTCCAGGCACAGAGAAGGTGCTAGCAGGGAATTCTCTGCCTGCCTTTCCCCAGTGCTCCGCAAGCTCTCCAGGACAACATAAAATCTGGGGCTCTGTGCTTTCTTTCGTTCTGAACAAGTGTTACTGTTTTCTGCACAAAAGCGATTCTGCGAAGCAATGTGAACACTTCTGCTTCCCAGGCACAGAGAAGGTGCTAGCAGGGAATTCTCTGCCTGCCTTTCCCCAGTGCTCTGCAAGCTCTCCAGGACAACATAAAATCTGGGGCTCTGTGCTTTCTTTCGTTCTGAACAAGTGTTACTGTTTTCTGCACAAAAGCGATTCTGCCAAGCAATGTGAACACTTCTGCTTCCCAGGCACAGAGAAGGTGCTAGCAGGGAATTCTCTGCCTGCCTTTCCCCAGTGCTCTGCAAGCTCTCCAGGACAACATAAAATCTGGGGCTCTGTGCTTTCTTTCGTTCTGAACAAGTGTTACTGTTTTCTGCACAAAAGCGATTCTGCGAAGCAATGTGAACACTTCTGCTTCCCAGGCACAGAGAAGGTGCTAGCAGGGAATTCTCTGCCTGCCTTTCCCCAGTGCTCTGCAAGCTCTCCAGGACAACATAAAATCTGGGACTCTGTGCTTTCTTTCGTTCTGAACAAGTGTTACTGTTTTCTGCACAAAAGCGATTCTGCGAAGCAATGTGAACACTTCTGCTTCCCAGGCACAGAGAAGGTGCTAGCAGGGAATTCTCTGCCTGCCTTTCCCCAGTGCTCTGCAAGCTCTCCAGGACAACAACAAATCTGGGGCTCTGTGCTTTCTTTCGTTCTGAACAAGTGTTACTGTTTTCTGCACAAAAGCGATTCTGCCAAGCAATGTGAACACTTCTGCTTCCCAGGCACAGAGAAGGTGCTAGCAGGGAATTCTCTGCCTGCCTTTCCCCAGTGCTCTGCAAGCTCTCCAGGACAACATAAAATCTGGGGCTCTGTGCTTTCTTTCGTTCTGAACAAGTGTTACTGTTTTCTGCACAAAAGCGATTCTGCCAAGCAATGTGAACAGGCACAGAGAAGGTGCTAGCAGGGAATTCTCTGCCTGCCTTTCCCCAGTGCTCTGCAAGCTCTCCAGGACAACAACAAATCTGGGGCTCTGTGCTTTCTTTCGTTCTGAACAAGTGTTACTGTTTTCTGCACAAAAGCGATTCTGCCAAGCAATGTGAACACTTCTGCTTCCCAGGCACAGAGAAGGTGCTAGCAGGGAATTCTCTGCCTGCCTTTCCCCAGTGCTCTGCAAGCTCTCCAGGACAACATAAAATCTGGGGCTCTGTGCTTTCTTTCGTTCTGAACAAGTGTTACTGTTTTCTGCACAAAAGCGATTCTGCCAAGCAATGTGAACACTTCTGCTTCCCAGGCACAGAGAAGGTGCTAGCAGGGAATTCTCTGCCTGCCTTTCCCCAGTGCTCTGCAAGCTCTCCAGGACAACATAAAATCTGGGGCTCTGTGCTTTCTTTCGTTCTGAACAAGTGTTACTGTTTTCTGCACAAAAGCGATTCTGCCAAGCAATGTGAACAGGCACAGAGAAGGTGCTAGCAGGGAATTCTCTGCCTGCCTTTCCCCAGTGCTCTGCAAGCTCTCCAGGACAACATAAAATCTGGGGCTCTGTGCTTTCTTTCGTTCTGAACAAGTGTTACTGTTTTCTGCACAAAAGCGATTCTGCCAAGCAATGTGAACACTTCTGCTTCCCAGGCACAGAGAAGGTGCTAGCAGGGAATTCTCTGCCTGCCTTTCCCCAGTGCTCTGCAAGCTCTCCAGGACAACATAAAATCTGGGGCTCTGTGCTTTCTTTCGTTCTGAACAAGTGTTACTGTTTTCTGCACAAAAGCGATTCTGCCAAGCAATGTGAACATATCTGCTTCCCAGGCACAGAGAAGGTGCTAGCAGGGAATTCTCTGCCTGCCTTTCCCCAGTGCTCTGCAAGCTCTCCAGGACAACATAAAATCTGGGGCTCTGTGCTTTCTTTCGTTCTGAACAAGTGTTACTGTTTTCTGCACAAAAGCGATTCTGCCAAGCAATGTGAACACTTCTGCTTCCCAGGCACAGAGAAGGTGCTAGCAGGGAATTCTCTGCCTGCCTTTCCCCAGTGCTCTGCAAGCTCTCCAGGACAACATAAAATCTGGGTCTCTGTGCTTTCTTTCGTTCTGAACAAGTGTTACTGTTTTCTGCACAAAAGCGATTCTGCGAAGCAATGTGAACACTTCTGCTTCCCAGGCACAGAGAAGGTGCTAGCAGGGAATTCTCTGCCTGCCTTTCCCCAGTGCTCTGCAAGCTCTCCAGGACAACAACAAATCTGGGGCTCTGTGCTTTCTTTCGTTCTGAACAAGTGTTACTGTTTTCTGCACAAAAGCGATTCTGCCAAGCAATGTGAACAGGCACAGAGAAGGTGCTAGCAGGGAATTCTCTGCCTGCCTTTCCCCAGTGCTCTGCAAGCTCTCCAGGACAACAACAAATCTGGGGCTCTGTGCTTTCTTTCGTTCTGAACAAGTGTTAGTGTTTTCTGCACAAAAGCGATTCTGCCAAGCAATGTGAACACTTCTGCTTCCCAGGCACAGAGAAGGTGCTAGCAGGGAATTCTCTGCCTGCCTTTCCCCAGTGCTCTGCAAGCTCTCCAGGACAACATAAAATCTGGGGCTCTGTGCTTTCTTTCGTTCTGAACAAGTGTTACTGTTTTCTGCACAAAAGCGATTCTGCCAAGCAATGTGAACAGGCACAGAGAAGGTGCTAGCAGGGAATTCTCTGCCTGCCTTTCCCCAGTGCTCTGCAAGCTCTCCAGGACAACATAAAATCTGGGGCTCTGTGCTTTCTTTCGTTCTGAACAAGTGTTACTGTTTTCTGCACAAAAGCGATTCTGCCAAGCAATGTGAACACTTCAGCTTCCAGGCACAGAGAAGGTGCTAGCAGGGAATTCTCTGCCTGCCTTTCCCCAGTGCTCCGCAAGCTCTCCAGGACAACATAAAATCTGGGGCTCTGTGCTTTCTTTCGTTCTGAACAAGTGTTACTGTTTTCTGCACAAAAGCGATTCTGCGAAGCAATGTGAACACTTCTGCTTCCCAGGCACAGAGAAGGTGCTAGCAGGGAATTCTCTGCCTGCCTTTCCCCAGTGCTCTGCAAGCTCTCCAGCACAACAACAAATCTGGGGCTCTGTGCTTTCTTTCGTTCTGAACAAGTGTTACTGTTTTCTGCACAAAAGCGATTCTGCGAAGCAATGTGAACACTTCTGCTTCCCAGGCACAGAGAAGGTGCTAGCAGGGAATTCTCTGCCTGCCTTTCCCCAGTGCTCTGCAAGCTCTCCAGGACAACATAAAATCTGGGGCTCTGTGCTTTCTTTCGTTCTGAACAAGTGTTACTGTTTTCTGCACAAAAGCGATTCTGCCAAGCAATGTGAACAGGCACAGAGAAGGTGCTAGCAGGGAATTCTCTGCCTGCCTTTCCCCAGTGCTCTGCAAGCTCTCCAGGACAACATAAAATCTGGGGCTCTGTGCTTTCTTTCGTTCTGAACAAGTGTTACTGTTTTCTGCACAAAAGCGATTCTGCCAAGCAATGTGAACACTTCTGCTTCCCAGGCACAGAGAAGGTGCTAGCAGGGAATTCTCTGCCTGCCTTTCCCCAGTGCTCTGCAAGCTCTCCAGGACAACATAAAATCTGGGGCTCTGTGCTTTCTTTCGTTCTGAACAAGTGTTACTGTTTTCTGCACAAAAGCGATTCTGCCAAGCAATGTGAACACTTCTGCTTCCCAGGCACAGAGAAGGTGCTAGCAGGGAATTCTCTGCCTGCCTTTCCCCAGTGCTCTGCAAGCTCTCCAGCCAGGACAACATAAAATCTGGGGCTCTGTGCTTTCTTTCGTTCTGAACAAGTGTTACTGTTTTCTGCACAAAAGCGATTCTGCCAAGCAATGTGAACAGGCACAGAGAAGGTGCTAGCAGGGAATTCTCTGCCTGCCTTTCCCCAGTGCTCTGCAAGCTCTCCAGGACAACAACAAATCTGGGGCTCTGTGCTTTCTTTCGTTCTGAACAAGTGTTACTGTTTTCTGCACAAAAGCGATTCTGCCAAGCAATGTGAACACTTCTGCTTCCCAGGCACAGAGAAGGTGCTAGCAGGGAATTCTCTGCCTGCCTTTCCCCAGTGCTCTGCAAGCTCTCCAGGACAACAACAAATCTGGGGCTCTGTGCTTTCTTTCGTTCTGAACAAGTGTTACTGTTTTCTGCACAAAAGCGATTCTGCCAAGCAATGTGAACAGGCACAGAGAAGGTGCTAGCAGGGAATTCTCTGCCTGCCTTTCCCCAGTGCTCTGCAAGCTCTCCAGGACAACATAAAAGCTGGGGCTCTGTGCTTTCTTTCGTTCTGAACAAGTGTTACTGTTTTCTGCACAAAAGCGATTCTGCCAAGCAATGTGAACACTTCTGCTTCCCAGGCACAGAGAAGGTGCTAGCAGGGAATTCTCTGCCTGCTTTTCCCCAGTGCTCTGCAAGCTCTCCAGGACAACATAAAATCTGGGGCTCTGTGCTTTCTTTCGTTCTGAACAAGTGTTACTGTTTTCTGCACAAAAGCGATTCTGCCAAGCAATGTGAACACTTCTGCTTCCCAGGCACAGAGAAGGTGCTAGCAGGGAATTCTCTGCCTGCCTTTCCCCAGTGCTCTGCAAGCTCTCCAGGACAACATAAAATCTGGGGCTCTGTGCTTTCTTTCGTTCTGAACAAGTGTTACTGTTTTCTGCACAAAAGCGATTCTGCCAAGCAATGTGAACACTTCTGCTTCCCAGGCACAGAGAAGGTGCTAGCAGGGAATTCTCTGCCTGCCTTTCCCCAGTGCTCTGCAAGCTCTCCAGGACAACAACAAATCTGGGGCTCTGTGCTTTCTTTCGTTCTGAACAAGTGTTACTGTTTTCTGCAGAAAAGCGATTCTGCGAAGCAATGTGAACACTTCTGCTTCCCAGGCACAGAGAAGGTGCTAGCAGGGAATTCTCTGCCTGCCTTTCCCCAGTGCTCTGCAAGCTCTCCAGGACAACATAAAATCTGGGACTCTGTGCTTTCTTTCGTTCTGAACAAGTGTTACTGTTTTCTGCACAAAAGCGATTCTGCCAAGCAATGTGAACACTTCTGCTTCCCAGGCACAGAGAAGGTGCTAGCAGGGAATTCTCTGCCTGCCTTTCCCCAGTGCTCTGCAAGCTCTCCAGGACAACAACAAATCTGGGGCTCTGTGCTTTCTTTCGTTCTGAACAAGTGTTACTGTTTTCTGCACAAAAGCGATTCTGCCAAGCAATGTGAACACTTCTGCTTCCCAGGCACAGAGAAGGTGCTAGCAGGGAATTCTCTGCCTGCCTTTCCCCAGTGCTCTGCAAGCTCTCCAGGACAACATAAAATCTGGGGCTCTGTGCTTTCTTTCGTTCTGAACAAGTGTTACTGTTTTCTGCACAAAAGCGATTCTGCCAAGCAATGTGAACACTTCTGCTTCCCAGGCACAGAGAAGGTGCTAGCAGGGAATTCTCTGCCTGCCTTTCCCCAGTGCTCTGCAAGCTCTCCAGGACAACATAAAATCTGGGGCTCTGTGCTTTCTTTCGTTCTGAACAAGTGTTACTGTTTTCTGCACAAAAGCGATTCTGCCAAGCAATGTGAACAGGCACAGAGAAGGTGCTAGCAGGGAATTCTCTGCCTGCCTTTCCCCAGTGCTCTGCAAGCTCTCCAGGACAACATAAAATCTGGGGCTCTGTGCTTTCTTTTGTTCTGAACAAGTGTTACTGTTTTCTGCACAAAAGCGATTCTGCCAAGCAATGTGAACACTTCAGCTTCCAGGCACAGAGAAGGTGCTAGCAGGGAATTCTCTGCCTGCCTTTCCCCAGTGCTCCGCAAGCTCTCCAGGACAACATAAAATCTGGGGCTCTGTGCTTTCTTTCGTTCTGAACAAGTGTTACTGTTTTCTGCACAAAAGCGATTCTGCGAAGCAATGTGAACAGGCACAGAGAAGGTGCTAGCAGGGAATTCTCTGCCTGCCTTTCCCCAGTGCTCTGCAAGCTCTCCAGGACAACATAAAATCTGGGGCTCTGTGCTTTCTTTCGTTCTGAACAAGTGTTAGTGTTTTCTGCACAAAAGCGATTCTGCCAAGCAATGTGAACACTTCTGCTTCCCAGGCACAGAGAAGGTGCTAGCAGGGAATTCTCTGCCTGCCTTTCCCCAGTGCTCTGCAAGCTCTCCAGGACAACATAAAATCTGGGGCTCTGTGCTTTCTTTCGTTCTGAACAAGTGTTACTGTTTTCTGCACAAAAGCGATTCTGCCAAGCAATGTGAACACTTCTGCTTCCCAGGCACAGAGAAGGTGCTAGCAGGGAATTCTCTGCCTGCCTTTCCCCAGTGCTC
Source organism: Strix uralensis (assembly GCF_047716275.1). Taxonomy (NCBI): domain Eukaryota; kingdom Metazoa; phylum Chordata; class Aves; order Strigiformes; family Strigidae; genus Strix; species Strix uralensis. The sequence goes on from NW_027436837.1 coordinate 87,877, forward strand.
TGCAAGCTCTCCAGGACAACATAAAAGCTGGGGCTCTGTGCTTTCTTTCGTTCTGAACAAGTGTTACTGTTTTCTGCACAAAAGCGATTCTGCCAAGCAATGTGAACAGGCACAGAGAAGGTGCTAGCAGGGAATTCTCTGCCTGCCTTTCCCCAGTGCTCTGCAAGCTCTCCAGGACAACAACAAATCTGGGGCTCTGTGCTTTCTTTCGTTCTGAACAAGTGTTAGTGTTTTCTGCACAAAAGCGATTCTGCGAAGCAATGTGAACACTTCTGCTTCCCAGGCACAGAGAAGGTGCTAGCAGGGAATTCTCTGCCTGCCTTTCCCCAGTGCTCTGCAAGCTCTCCAGGACAACAACAAATCTGGGGCTCTGTGCTTTCTTTCGTTCTGAACAAGTGTTACTGTTTTCTGCACAAAAGCGATTCTGCCAAGCAATGTGAACAGGCACAGAGAAGGTGCTAGCAGGGAATTCTCTGCCTGCCTTTCCCCAGTGCTCTGCAAGCTCTCCAGGACAACATAAAAGCTGGGGATCTGTGCTTTCTTTCGTTCTGAACAAGTGTTACTGTTTTCTGCACAAAAGCGATTCTGCGAAGCAATGTGAACACTTCTGCTTCCCAGGCACAGAGAAGGTGCTAGCAGGGAATTCTCTGCCTGCCTTTCCCCAGTGCTCTGCAAGCTCTCCAAGACAACATAAAATCTGGGGCTCTGTGCTTTCTTTCGTTCTGAACAAGTGTTACTGTTTTCTGCACAAAAGCGATTCTGCCAAGCAATGTGAACACTTCTGCTTCCCAGGCACAGAGAAGGTGCTAGCAGGGAATTCTCTGCCTGCCTTTCCCCAGTGCTCTGCAAGCTCTCCAGGACAACATAAAATCTGGGGCTCTGTGCTTTCTTTCGTTCTGAACAAGTGTTACTGTTTTCTGCACAAAAGCGATTCTGCCAAGCAATGTGAACAGGCACAGAGAAGGTGCTAGCAGGGAATTCTCTGCCTGCCTTTCCCCAGTGCTCTGCAAGCTCTCCAGGACAACAACAAATCTGGGGCTCTGTGCTTTCTTTCGTTCTGAACAAGTGTTACTGTTTTCTGCACAAAAGCGATTCTGCCAAGCAATGTGAACACTTCTGCTTCCCAGGCACAGAGAAGGTGCTAGCAGGGAATTCTCTGCCTGCCTTTCCCCAGTGCTCTGCAAGCTCTCCAGGACAACATAAAATCTGGGGCTCTGTGCTTTCTTTCGTTCTGAACAAGTGTTACTGTTTTCTGCACAAAAGCGATTCTGCGAAGCAATGTGAACACTTCTGCTTCCCAGGCACAGAGAAGGTGCTAGCAGGGAATTCTCTGCCTGCCTTTCCCCAGTGCTCTGCAAGCTCTCCAGGACAACATAAAATCTGGGGCTCTGTGCTTTCTTTCGTTCTGAACAAGTGTTACTGTTTTCTGCACAAAAGCAATTCTGCCAAGCAATGTGAACAGGCACAGAGAAGGTGCTAGCAGGGAATTCTCTGCCTGCCTTTCCCCAGTGCTCTGCAAGCTCTCCAGGACAACATAAAATCTGGGGCTCTGTGCTTTCTTTCGTTCTGAACAAGTGTTACTGTTTTCTGCACAAAAGCGATTCTGCCAAGCAATGTGAACACTTCAGCTTCCAGGCACAGAGAAGGTGCTAGCAGGGAATTCTCTGCCTGCCTTTCCCCAGTGCTCCGCAAGCTCTCCAGGACAACATAAAATCTGGGGCTCTGTGCTTTCTTTCGTTCTGAACAAGTGTTACTGTTTTCTGCACAAAAGCGATTCTGCGAAGCAATGTGAACAGGCACAGAGAAGGTGCTAGCAGGGAATTCTCTGCCTGCCTTTCCCCAGTGCTCTGCAAGCTCTCCAGGACAACATAAAATCTGGGGCTCTGTGCTTTCTTTCGTTCTGAACAAGTGTTAGTGTTTTCTGCACAAAAGCGATTCTGCCAAGCAATGTGAACACTTCTGCTTCCCAGGCACAGAGAAGGTGCTAGCAGGGAATTCTCTGCCTGCCTTTCCCCAGTGCTCTGCAAGCTCTCCAGGACAACATAAAATCTGGGGCTCTGTGCTTTCTTTCGTTCTGAACAAGTGTTACTGTTTTCTGCACAAAAGCGATTCTGCGAAGCAATGTGAACACTTCTGCTTCCCAGGCACAGAGAAGGTGCTAGCAGGGAATTCTCTGCCTGCCTTTCCCCAGTGCTCTGCAAGCTCTCCAGGACAACAGCAAATCTGGGGCTCTGTGCTTTCTTTCGTTCTGAACAAGTGTTACTGTTTTCTGCACAAAAGCGATTCTGCCAAGCAATGTGAACAGGCACAGAGAAGGTGCTAGCAGGGAATTCTCTGCCTGCCTTTCCCCAGTGCTCTGCAAGCTCTCCAGGACAACATAAAATCTGGGGCTCTGTGCTTTCTTTCGTTCTGAACAAGTGTTACTGTTTTCTGCACAAAAGTGATTCTGCCAAGCAATGTGAACAGGCACAGAGAAGGTGCTAGCAGGGAATTCTCTGCCTGCCTTTCCCCAGTGCTCTGCAAGCTCTCCAGGACAACATAAAATCTGGGGCTCTGTGCTTTCTTTCGTTCTGAACAAGTGTTACTGTTTTCTGCACAAAAGCGATTCTGCCAAGCAATGTGAACAGGCACAGAGAAGGTGCTAGCAGGGAATTCTCTGCCTGCCTTTCCCCAGTGCTCTGCAAGCTCTCCAGGACAACATAAAATCTGGGGCTCTGTGCTTTCTTTCGTTCTGAACAAGTGTTACTGTTTTCTGCACAAAAGCGATTCTGCCAAGCAATGTGAACACTTCTGCTTCCCAGGCACAGAGAAGGTGCTAGCAGGGAATTCTCTGCCTGCCTTTCCCCAGTGCTCTGCAAGCTCTCCAGGACAACAACAAATCTGGGGCTCTGTGCTTTCTTTCGTTCTGAACAAGTGTTACTGTTTTCTGCACAAAAGCGATTCTGCCAAGCAATGTGAACAGGCACAGAGAAGGTGCTAGCAGGGAATTCTCTGCCTGCCTTTCCCCAGTGCTCTGCAAGCTCTCCAGGACAACAACAAATCTGGGGCTCTGTGCTTTCTTTCGTTCTGAACAAGTGTTACTGTTTTCTGCACAAAAGCGATTCTGCCAAGCAATGTGAACAGGCACAGAGAAGGTGCTAGCAGGGAATTCTCTGCCTGCCTTTCCCCAGTGCTCTGCAAGCTCTCCAGGACAACAACAAATCTGGGGCTCTGTGCTTTCTTTCGTTCTGAACAAGTGTTAGTGTTTTCTGCACAAAAGCGATTCTGCCAAGCAATGTGAACACTTCTGCTTCCCAGGCACAGAGAAGGTGCTAGCAGGGAATTCTCTGCCTGCCTTTCCCCAGTGCTCTGCAAGCTCTCCAGGACAACATAGAATTTGGGGCTCTGTGCTTTCTTTCGTTCTGAACAAGTGTTACTGTTTTCTGCACAAAAGCGATTCTGCCAAGCAATGTGAACACTTCTGCTTCCCAGGCACAGAGAAGGTGCTAGCAGGGAATTCTCTGCCTGCCTTTCCCCAGTGCTCTGCAAGCTCTCCAGGACAACAACAAATCTGGGGCTCTGTGCTTTCTTTCGTTCTGAACAAGTGTTACTGTTTTCTGCACAAAAGCGATTCTGCCAAGCAATGTGAACAGGCACAGAGAAGGTGCTAGCAGGGAATTCTCTGCCTGCCTTTCCCCAGTGCTCTGCAAGCTCTCCAGGACAACATAAAAGCTGGGGCTCTGTGCTTTCTTTCGTTCTGAACAAGTGTTACTGTTTTCTGCACAAAAGCGATTCTGCCAAGCAATGTGAACACTTCTGCTTCCCAGGCACAGAGAAGGTGCTAGCAGGGAATTCTCTGCCTGCTTTTCCCCAGTGCTCTGCAAGCTCTCCAGGACAACATAAAATCTGGGGCTCTGTGCTTTCTTTCGTTCTGAACAAGTGTTACTGTTTTCTGCACAAAAGCGATTCTGCCAAGCAATGTGAACACTTCTGCTTCCCAGGCACAGAGAAGGTGCTAGCAGGGAATTCTCTGCCTGCCTTTCCCCAGTGCTCTGCAAGCTCTCCAGGACAACATAAAATCTGGGGCTCTGTGCTTTCTTTCGTTCTGAACAAGTGTTACTGTTTTCTGCACAAAAGCGATTCTGCCAAGCAATGTGAACACTTCTGCTTCCCAGGCACAGAGAAGGTGCTAGCAGGGAATTCTCTGCCTGCCTTTCCCCAGTGCTCTGCAAGCTCTCCAGGACAACATAAAATCTGGGACTCTGTGCTTTCTTTCGTTCTGAACAAGTGTTACTGTTTTCTGCACAAAAGCGATTCTGCCAAGCAATGTGAACACTTCTGCTTCCCAGGCACAGAGAAGGTGCTAGCAGGGAATTCTCTGCCTGCCTTTCCCCAGTGCTCTGCAAGCTCTCCAGGACAACATAAAATCTGGGGCTCTGTGCTTTCTTTCGTTCTGAACAAGTGTTACTGTTTTCTGCACAAAAGCGATTCTGCCAAGCAATGTGAACACTTCTGCTTCCCAGGCACAGAGAAGGTGCTAGCAGGGAATTCTCTGCCTGCCTTTCCCCAGTGCTCTGCAAGCTCTCCAGGACAACAGCAAATCTGGGGCTCTGTGCTTTCTTTCGTTCTGAACAAGTGTTACTGTTTTCTGCACAAAAGCGATTCTGCCAAGCAATGTGAACACTTCTGCTTCCCAGGCACAGAGAAGGTGCTAGCAGGGAATTCTCTGCCTGCCTTTCCCCAGTGCTCTGCAAGCTCTCCAGGACAACATAAAATCTGGGGCTCTGTGCTTTCTTTCGTTCTGAACAAGTGTTACTGTTTTCTGCACAAAAGCGATTCTGCCAAGCAATGTGAACAGGCACAGAGAAGGTGCTAGCAGGGAATTCTCTGCCTGCCTTTCCCCAGTGCTCTGCAAGCTCTCCAGGACAACATAAAATCTGGGGCTCTGTGCTTTCTTTCGTTCTGAACAAGTGTTACTGTTTTCTGCACAAAAGCGATTCTGCCAAGCAATGTGAACACTTCTGCTTCCCAGGCACAGAGAAGGTGCTAGCAGGGAATTCTCTGCCTGCCTTTCCCCAGTGCTCTGCAAGCTCTCCAGGACAACATAAAATCTGGGGCTCTGTGCTTTCTTTCGTTCTGAACAAGTGTTACTGTTTTCTGCACAAAAGCGATTCTGCCAAGCAATGTGAACACTTCTGCTTCCCAGGCACAGAGAAGGTGCTAGCAGGGAATTCTCTGCCTGCCTTTCCCCAGTGCTCTGCAAGCTCTCCAGGACAACAACAAATCTGGGGCTCTGTGCTTTCTTTCGTTCTGAACAAGTGTTACTGTTTTCTGCAGAAAAGCGATTCTGCGAAGCAATGTGAACACTTCTGCTTCCCAGGCACAGAGAAGGTGCTAGCAGGGAATTCTCTGCCTGCCTTTCCCCAGTGCTCTGCAAGCTCTCCAGGACAACATAAAATCTGGGACTCTGTGCTTTCTTTCGTTCTGAACAAGTGTTACTGTTTTCTGCACAAAAGCGATTCTGCCAAGCAATGTGAACACTTCTGCTTCCCAGGCACAGAGAAGGTGCTAGCAGGGAATTCTCTGCCTGCCTTTCCCCAGTGCTCTGCAAGCTCTCCAGGACAACATAAAATCTGGGGCTCTGTGCTTTCTTTCGTTCTGAACAAGTGTTACTGTTTTCTGCACAAAAGCGATTCTGCCAAGCAATGTGAACACTTCTGCTTCCCAGGCACAGAGAAGGTGCTAGCAGGGAATTCTCTGCCTGCCTTTCCCCAGTGCTCTGCAAGCTCTCCAGGACAACAGCAAATCTGGGGCTCTGTGCTTTCTTTCGTTCTGAACAAGTGTTACTGTTTTCTGCACAAAAGCGATTCTGCCAAGCAATGTGAACACTTCTGCTTCCCAGGCACAGAGAAGGTGCTAGCAGGGAATTCTCTGCCTGCCTTTCCCCAGTGCTCTGCAAGCTCTCCAGGACAACATAAAATCTGGGGCTCTGTGCTTTCTTTCATTCTGAACAAGTGTTACTGTTTTCTGCACAAAAGCGATTCTGCGAAGCAATGTGAACAGGCACAGAGAAGGTGCTAGCAGGGAATTCTCTGCCTGCCTTTCCCCAGTGCTCTGCAAGCTCTCCAGGACAACATAAAATCTGGGGCTCTGTGCTTTCTTTCGTTCTGAACAAGTGTTACTGTTTTCTGCACAAAAGCGATTCTGCCAAGCAATGTGAACAGGCACAGAGAAGGTGCTAGCAGGGAATTCTCTGCCTGCCTTTCCCCAGTGCTCTGCAAGCTCTCCAGGACAACATAAAATCTGGGGCTCTGTGCTTTCTTTCGTTCTGAACAAGTGTTAGTGTTTTCTGCACAAAAGCGATTCTGCGAAGCAATGTGAACAGGCACAGAGAAGGTGCTAGCAGGGAATTCTCTGCCTGCCTTTCCCCAGTGCTCTGCAAGCTCTCCAGGATAACAAAAAATCTGGGGCTCTGTGCTTTCTTTCGTTCTGAACAAGTGTTAGTGTTTTCTGCACAAAAGCGATTCTGCCAAGCAATGTGAACACTTCTGCTTCCCAGGCACAGAGAAGGTGCTAGCAGGGAATTCTCTGCCTGCCTTTCCCCAGTGCTCTGCAAGCTCTCCAGGACAACAGCAAATCTGGGGCTCTGTGCTTTCTTTCGTTCTGAACAAGTGTTACTGTTTTCTGCACAAAAGCGATTCTGCCAAGCAATGTGAACACTTCTGCTTCCCAGGCACAGAGAAGGTGCTAGCAGGGAATTCTCTGCCTGCCTTTCCCCAGTGCTCTGCAAGCTCTCCAGGACAACATAAAATCTGGGGCTCTGTGCTTTCTTTCGTTCTGAACAAGTGTTACTGTTTTCTGCACAAAAGCGATTCTGCCAAGCAATGTGAACACTTCTGCTTCCCAGGCACAGAGAAGGTGCTAGCAGGGAATTCTCTGCCTGCCTTTCCCCAGTGCTCTGCAAGCTCTCCAGGACAACAACAAATCTGGGGCTCTGTGCTTTCTTTCGTTCTGAACAAGTGTTACTGTTTTCTGCACAAAAGCGATTCTGCCAAGCAATGTGAACAGGCACAGAGAAGGTGCTAGCAGGGAATTCTCTGCCTGCCTTTCCCCAGTGCTCTGCAAGCTCTCCAGGACAACATAAAATCTGGGGCTCTGTGCTTTCTTTCGTTCTGAACAAGTGTTACTGTTTTCTGCACAAAAGCGATTCTGCCAAGCAATGTGAACACTTCTGCTTCCCAGGCACAGAGAAGGTGCTAGCAGGGAATTCTCTGCCTGCCTTTCCCCAGTGCTCTGCAAGCTCTCCAGGACAACATAAAATCTGGGGCTCTGTGCTTTCTTTCGTTCTGAACAAGTGTTACTGTTTTCTGCACAAAAGCGATTCTGCCAAGCAATGTGAACACTTCTGCTTCCCAGGCACAGAGAAGGTGCTAGCAGGGAATTCTCTGCCTGCCTTTCCCCAGTGCTCTGCAAGCTCTCCAGGACAACATAAAATCTGGGGCTCTGTGCTTTCTTTCGTTCTGAACAAGTGTTACTGTTTTCTGCACAAAAGCGATTCTGCCAAGCAATGTGAACACTTCTGCTTCCCAGGCACAGAGAAGGTGCTAGCAGGGAATTCTCTGCCTGCCTTTCCCCAGTGCTCTGCAAGCTCTCCAGGACAACATAAAATCTGGGGCTCTGTGCTTTCTTTCGTTCTGAACAAGTGTTAGTGTTTTCTGCACAAAAGCGATTCTGCCAAGCAATGTGAACACTTCTGCTTCCCAGGCACAGAGAAGGTGCTAGCAGGGAATTCTCTGCCTGCCTTTCCCCAGTGCTCTGCAAGCTCTCCAGGACAACAACAAATCTGGGGCTCTGTGCTTTCTTTCGTTCTGAACAAGTGTTACTGTTTTCTGCACAAAAGCGATTCTGCCAAGCAATGTGAACAGGCACAGAGAAGGTGCTAGCAGGGAATTCTCTGCCTGCCTTTCCCCAGTGCTCTGCAAGCTCTCCAGGACAACATAAAATCTGGGGCTCTGTGCTTTCTTTCGTTCTGAACAAGTGTTACTGTTTTCTGCACAAAAGCGATTCTGCCAAGCAATGTGAACACTTCTGCTTCCCAGGCACAGAGAAGGTGCTAGCAGGGAATTCTCTGCCTGCCTTTCCCCAGTGCTCTGCAAGCTCTCCAGGACAACATAAAATCTGGGGCTCTGTGCTTTCTTTCGTTCTGAACAAGTGTTAGTGTTTTCTGCACAAAAGCGATTCTGCCAAGCAATGTGAACACTTCTGCTTCCCAGGCACAGAGAAGGTGCTAGCAGGGAATTCTCTGCCTGCCTTTCCCCAGTGCTCTGCAAGCTCTCCAGGACAACATAGAATTTGGGGCTCTGTGCTTTCTTTCGTTCTGAACAAGTGTTAGTGTTTTCTGCACAAAAGCGATTCTGCCAAGCAATGTGAACACTTCTGCTTCCCAGGCACAGAGAAGGTGCTAGCAGGGAATTCTCTGCCTGCCTTTCCCCAGTGCTCTGCAAGCTCTCCAGGACAACAACAAATCTGGGGCTCTGTGCTTTCTTTCGTTCTGAACAAGTGTTACTGTTTTCTGCACAAAAGCGATTCTGCCAAGCAATGTGAACACTTCTGCTTCCCAGGCACAGAGAAGGTGCTAGCAGGGAATTCTCTGCCTGCCTTTCCCCAGTGCTCTGCAAGCTCTCCAGGACAACAACAAATCTGGGGCTCTGTGCTTTCTTTCGTTCTGAACAAGTGTTACTGTTTTCTGCACAAAAGCGATTCTGCGAAGCAATGTGAACAGGCACAGAGAAGGTGCTAGCAGGGAATTCTCTGCCTGCCTTTCCCCAGTGCTCTGCAAGCTCTCCAGGACAACATAAAATCTGGGGCTCTGTGCTTTCTTTCGTTCTGAACAAGTGTTACTGTTTTCTGCACAAAAGCGATTCTGCCAAGCAATGTGAACACTTCTGCTTCCCAGGCACAGAGAAGGTGCTAGCAGGGAATTCTCTGCCTGCCTTTCCCCAGTGCTCTGCAAGCTCTCCAGGACAACATAAAATCTGGGGCTCTGTGCTTTCTTTCGTTCTGAACAAGTGTTACTGTTTTCTGCACAAAAGCGATTCTGCCAAGCAATGTGAACACTTCTGCTTCCCAGGCACAGAGAAGGTGCTAGCAGGGAATTCTCTGCCTGCCTTTCCCCAGTGCTCTGCAAGCTCTCCAGGACAACAACAAATCTGGGGCTCTGTGCTTTCTTTCGTTCTGAACAAGTGTTACTGTTTTCTGCACAAAAGCGATTCTGCCAAGCAATGTGAACAGGCACAGAGAAGGTGCTAGCAGGGAATTCTCTGCCTGCCTTTCCCCAGTGCTCTGCAAGCTCTCCAGGACAACATAAAATCTGGGGCTCTGTGCTTTCTTTCGTTCTGAACAAGTGTTACTGTTTTCTGCACAAAAGCGATTCTGCCAAGCAATGTGAACAGGCACAGAGAAGGTGCTAGCAGGGAATTCTCTGCCTGCCTTTCCCCAGTGCTCTGCAAGCTCTCCAGGACAACATAAAATCTGGGGCTCTGTGCTTTCTTTCGTTCTGAACAAGTGTTACTGTTTTCTGCACAAAAGCGATTCTGCCAAGCAATGTGAACACTTCAGCTTCCCAGGCACAGAGAAGGTGCTAGCAGGGAATTCTCTGCCTGCCTTTCCCCAGTGCTCCGCAAGCTCTCCAGGACAACATAAAATCTGGGTCTCTGTGCTTTCTTTCGTTCTGAACAAGTGTTACTGTTTTCTGCACAAAAGCGATTCTGCCAAGCAATGTGAACACTTCTGCTTCCCAGGCACAGAGAAGGTGCTAGCAGGGAATTCTCTGCCTGCCTTTCCCCAGTGCTCTGCAAGCTCTCCAGGACAACAACAAATCTGGGGCTCTGTGCTTTCTTTCGTTCTGAACAAGTGTTACTGTTTTCTGCACAAAAGCGATTCTGCCAAGCAATGTGAACAGGCACAGAGAAGGTGCTAGCAGGGAATTCTCTGCCTGCCTTTCCCCAGTGCTCTGCAAGCTCTCCAGGACAACATAAAATCTGGGGCTCTGTGCTTTCTTTCGTTCTGAACAAGTGTTAGTGTTTTCTGCACAAAAGCGATTCTGCCAAGCAATGTGAACACTTCTGCTTCCCAGGCACAGAGAAGGTGCTAGCAGGGAATTCTCTGCCTGCCTTTCCCCAGTGCTCTGCAAGCTCTCCAGGACAACATAAAATCTGGGGCTCTGTGCTTTCTTTCGTTCTGAACAAGTGTTACTGTTTTCTGCACAAAAGCGATTCTGCGAAGCAATGTGAACACTTCTGCTTCCCAGGCACAGAGAAGGTGCTAGCAGGGAATTCTCTGCCTGCCTTTCCCCAGTGCTCTGCAAGCTCTCCAGGACAACATAAAATCTGGGGCTCTGTGCTTTCTTTCGTTCTGAACAAGTGTTACTGTTTTCTGCACAAAAGCGATTCTGCCAAGCAATGTGAACACTTCTGCTTCCCAGGCACAGAGAAGGTGCTAGCAGGGAATTCTCTGCCTGCCTTTCCCCAGTGCTCTGCAAGCTCTCCAGGACAACAACAAATCTGGGGCTCTGTGCTTTCTTTCGTTCTGAACAAGTGTTAGTGTTTTCTGCACAAAAGCGATTCTGCGAAGCAATGTGAACAGGCACAGAGAAGGTGCTAGCAGGGAATTCTCTGCCTGCCTTTCCCCAGTGCTCTGCAAGCTCTCCAGGACAACATAAAATCTGGGGCTCTGTGCTTTCTTTCGTTCTGAACAAGTGTTACTGTTTTCTGCACAAAAGCGATTCTGCCAAGCAATGTGAACACTTCTGCTTCCCAGGCACAGAGAAGGTGCTAGCAGGGAATTCTCTGCCTGCCTTTCCCCAGTGCTCTGCAAGCTCTCCAGGACAACATAAAATCTGGGGCTCTGTGCTTTCTTTCGTTCTGAACAAGTGTTACTGTTTTCTGCACAAAAGCGATTCTGCCAAGCAATGTGAACAGGCACAGAGAAGGTGCTAGCAGGGAATTCTCTGCCTGCCTTTCCCCAGTGCTCTGCAAGCTCTCCAGGACAACATAAAATCTGGGGCTCTGTGCTTTCTTTCGTTCTGAACAAGTGTTACTGTTTTCTGCACAAAAGCGATTCTGCCAAGCAATGTGAACACTTCAGCTTCCCAGGCACAGAGAAGGTGCTAGCAGGGAATTCTCTGCCTGCCTTTCCCCAGTGCTCCGCAAGCTCTCCAGGACAACATAAAATCTGGGGCTCTGTGCTTTCTTTCGTTCTGAACAAGTGTTACTGTTTTCTGCACAAAAGCGATTCTGCCAAGCAATGTGAAGAGGCACAGAGAAGGTGCTAGCAGGGAATTCTCTGCCTGCCTTTCCCCAGTGCTCTGCAAGCTCTCCAGGACAACAGCAAATCTGGGGCTCTGTGCTTTCTTTCGTTCTGAACAAGTGTTACTGTTTTCTGCACAAAAGCGATTCTGCCAAGCAATGTGAACACTTCAGCTTCCAGGCACAGAGAAGGTGCTAGCAGGGAATTCTCTGCCTGCCTTTCCCCAGTGCTCTGCAAGCTCTCCAGGACAACATAAAATCTGGGGCTCTGTGCTTTCTTTCGTTCTGAACAAGTGTTACTGTTTTCTGCACAAAAGCGATTCTGCGAAGCAATGTGAACACTTCTGCTTCCCAGGCACAGAGAAGGTGCTAGCAGGGAATTCTCTGCCTGCCTTTCCCCAGTGCTCTGCAAGCTCTCCAGGACAACAACAAATCTGGGGCTCTGTGCTTTCTTTCGTTCTGAACAAGTGTTAGTGTTTTCTGCACAAAAGCGATTCTGCCAAGCAATGTGAACACTTCTGCTTCCCAGGCACAGAGAAGGTGCTAGCAGGGAATTCTCTGCCTGCCTTTCCCCAGTGCTCTGCAAGCTCTCCAGGACAACATAAAATCTGGGGCTCTGTGCTTTCTTTCGTTCTGAACAAGTGTTACTGTTTTCTGCACAAAAGCGATTCTGCCAAGCAATGTGAACACTTCTGCTTCCCAGGCACAGAGAAGGTGCTAGCAGGGAATTCTCTGCCTGCCTTTCCCCAGTGCTCTGCAAGCTCTCCAGGACAACATAGAATTTGGGGCTCTGTGCTTTCTTTCGTTCTGAACAAGTGTTAGTGTTTTCTGCACAAAAGCGATTCTGCGAAGCAATGTGAACACTTCTGCTTCCCAGGCACAGAGAAGGTGCTAGCAGGGAATTCTCTGCCTGCCTTTCCCCAGTGCTCTGCAAGCTCTCCAGGACAACAACAAATCTGGGGCTCTGTGCTTTCTTTCGTTCTGAACAAGTGTTACTGTTTTCTGCACAAAAGCGATTCTGCCAAGCAATGTGAACAGGCACAGAGAAGGTGCTAGCAGGGAATTCTCTGCCTGCCTTTCCCCAGTGCTCTGCAAGCTCTCCAGGACAACATAAAACCTGGGGCTCTGTGCTTTCTTTCGTTCTGAACAAGTGTTACTGTTTTCTGCACAAAAGCGATTCTGCGAAGCAATGTGAACACTTCTGCTTCCCAGGCACAGAGAAGGTGCTAGCAGGGAATTCTCTGCCTGCTTTTCCCCAGTGCTCTGCAAGCTCTCCAGGACAACATAAAATCTGGGGCTCTGTGCTTTCTTTCGTTCTGAACAAGTGTTACTGTTTTCTGCACAAAAGCGATTCTGCCAAGCAATGTGAACACTTCTGCTTCCCAGGCACAGAGAAGGTGCTAGCAGGGAATTCTCTGCCTGCCTTTCCCCAGTGCTCTGCAAGCTCTCCAGGACAACAGCAAATCTGGGGCTCTGTGCTTTCTTTCGTTCTGAACAAGTGTTACTGTTTTCTGCACAAAAGCGATTCTGCCAAGCAATGTGAACACTTCTGCTTCCCAGGCACAGAGAAGGTGCTAGCAGGGAATTCTCTGCCTGCCTTTCCCCAGTGCTCTGCAAGCTCTCCAGGACAACATAAAATCTGGGGCTCTGTGCTTTCTTTCGTTCTGAACAAGTGTTACTGTTTTCTGCAGAAAAGCGATTCTGCGAAGCAATGTGAACATATCTGCTTCCCAGGCACAGAGAAGGTGCTAGCAGGGAATTCTCTGCCTGCCTTTCCCCAGTGCTCTGCAAGCTCTCCAGGACAACATAAAATCTGGGGCTCTGTGCTTTCTTTCGTTCTGAACAAGTGTTACTGTTTTCTGCACAAAAGCGATTCTGCGAAGCAATGTGAGCAGGCACAGAGAAGGTGCTAGCAGGGAATTCTCTGCCTGCCTTTCCCCAGTGCTCTGCAAGCTCTCCAGGACAAAATAGAATCTGGGGCTCTGTGCTTTCTTTCGTTCTGAACAAGTGTTAGTGTTTTCTGCACAAAAGCGATTCTGCGAAGCCATGTGAACAGGCACAGAGAAGGTGCTAGCAGGGAATTCTCTGCCTGCCTTTCCCCAGTGCTCTGCAAGCTCTCCAGGACAACATAAAATCTGGGCTCTGTGCTTTCTTTCGTTCTGAACAAGTGTTAGCGTTTTCTGCACAAAATCGATTCTGCCAAGCAATGTGAACACTTCTGCTTCCCAGGCACAGAGAAGGTGCTAGCAGGGAATTCTCTGCCTGCCTTTCCCCAGTGCTCTGCAAGCTCTCCAGGACAACATAGAATCTGGGGCTCTGTGCTTTCTTTCGTTCTGAACAAGTGTTAGTGTTTTCTGCACAAAAGCGATTCTGCCAAGCAATGTGAACAGGCACAGAGAAGGTGCTAGCAGGGAATTCTCTGCCTGCCTTTCCCCAGTGCTCTGCAAGCTGTCCAGGACAACAGCAAATCTGGGGCTCTGTGCTTTCTTTCGTTCTGAACAAGTGTTACTGTTTTCTGCACAAAAGCGATTCTGCGAAGCAATGTGAACAGGCACAGAGAAGGTGCTAGCAGGGAATTCTCTGCCTGTCTTTCCCCAGTGCTCTGCAAGCTCTCCAGGACAACATAAAATCTGGGGCTCTGTGCTTTCTTTCGTTCTGAACAAGTGTGACTGTTTTCTGCACAAAAGCGATTCTGCCAAGCAATGTGAACAGGCACAGAGAAGGTGCTAGCAGGGAATTCTCTGCCTGCCTTTCCCCAGTGCTCTGCAAGCTCTCCAGGACAGCATAAAATCTCGGGCTCTGTGCTTTCTTTCGTTCTGAACAAGTGTGACTGTTTTCTGCACAAAAGCGATTCGGCGAAGCAATGTGAACAGGCACAGAGAAGGTGCTAGCAGGGAATTCTCTGCCTGCCTTTCCCCAGTGCTCTGCAAGCTCTCCAGGACAACATAAAATCTGGGGCTCTGTGCTTTCTTTCGTTCTGAACAAGTGTTAGTGTTTTCTGCACAAAAGCGATTCTGCCAAGCAATGTGAACAGGCACAGAGAAGGTGCTAGCAGGGAATTCTCTGCCTGCCTTTCCCCAGTGCTCTGCAAGCTCTCCAGGACAACATAGAATCTGGGGCTCTGTGCTTTCTTTCGTTCTGAACAAGTGTTAGTGTTTTCTGCACAAAAGCGATTCTGCCAAGCAATGTGAACACTTCTGCTTCCCAGGCACAGAGAAGGTGCTAGCAGGGAATTCTCTGCCTGCCTTTCCCCAGTGCTCTGCAAGCTCTCCAGGACAACATAGAATCTGGGGCTCTGTGCTTTCTTTCGTTCTGAACAAGTGTGACTGTTTTCTGCACAAAAGCGATTCTGCGAAGCAATGTGAAAAGGCACAGAGAAGGTGCTAGCAGGGAATTCTCTGCCTGCCTTTCCCCAGTGCTCTGCAAGCTCTCCAGGACAACAGCAAATCTGGGGCTCTGTGCTTTCTTTCCTTCTGAACAAGTGTTAGTGTTTTCTGCACAAAAGCGATTCTGCGAAGCAATGTGAACACTTCTGCTTCCCAGGCACAGAGAAGGTGCTAGCAGGGAATTCTCTGCCTGCCTTTCCCCAGTGTTCTGCAAGCTCTCCAGGACAACAGCAAATCTGGGGCTCTGTGCTTTCTTTCGTTCTGAACAAGTGTTAGTGTTTTCTGCACAAAAGCGATTCAGCGAGGCAATGTGAACAGGCACAGAGAAGGTGCTAGCAGGGAATTCTCTGCCTGCCTTTCCCCAGTGCTCTGCAAGCTCTCCAGGACAACATAGAATCTGGGGCTCTGTGCTTTCTTTCGTTCTGAACAAGTGTTAGTGTTTTCTGCACAAAAGCGATTCTGCCAAGCAATGTGAACACTTCTGCTTCCCAGGCACAGAGAAGCTGCTAGCAGGGAATTCTCTGCCTGCCTTTCCCCAGTGCTCTGCAAGCTCTCCAGCACAACAGCAAATCTGGGGCTCTGTGCTTTCTTTCGTTCTGAACAAGTGTTACTGTTTTCTGCACAAAAGCGATTCTGCGAAGCAATGTGAACACTTCTGCTTCCCAGGCACAGAGAAGGTGCTAGCAGGGAATTCTCTGCCTGCCTTTCCCCAGTGCTCTGCAAGCTCTCCAGGACAACATAAAATCTGGGGCTCTGTGCTTTCTTTCGTTCTGAACAAGTGTTACTGTTTTCTGCACAAAAGCGATTCTGCCAAGCAATGTGAACAGGCACAGAGAAGGTGCTAGCAGGGAATTCTCTGCCTGCCTTTCCCCAGTGCTCTGCAAGCTCTCCAGGACAACATAGAATCTGGGGCTCTGTGCTTTCTTTCGTTCTGAACAAGTGTTACTGTTTTCTGCACAAAAGCGATTCTGCGAAGCCATGTGAACAGGCACAGAGAAGGTGCTAGCAGGGAATTCTCTGCCTGCCTTTCCCCAGTGCTCTGCAAGCTCTCCAGGACAACATAAAATCTGGGCTCTGTGCTTTCTTTCGTTCTGAACAAGTGTTAGCGTTTTCTGCACAAAATCGATTCTGCCAAGCAATGTGAACACTTCTGCTTCCCAGGCACAGAGAAGGTGCTAGCAGGGAATTCTCTGCCTGCCTTTCCCCAGTGCTCTGCAAGCTCTCCAGGACAACATAGAATCTGGGTCTCTGTGCTTTCTTTCGTTCTGAACAAGTGTTAGTGTTTTCTGCACAAAAGCGATTCTGCCAAGCAATGTGAACAGGCACAGAGAAGGTGCTAGCAGGGAATTCTCTGCCTGCCTTTCCCCAGTGCTCTGCAAGCTGTCCAGGACAACAGCAAATCTGGGGCTCTGTGCTTTCTTTCGTTCTGAACAAGTGTTACTGTTTTCTGCACAAAAGCGATTCTGCGAAGCAATGTGAACAGGCACAGAGAAGGTGCTAGCAGGGAATTCTCTGCCTGTCTTTCCCCAGTGCTCTGCAAGCTCTCCAGGACAACATAAAATCTGGGGCTCTGTGCTTTCTTTCGTTCTGAACAAGTGTGACTGTTTTCTGCACAAAAGCGATTCTGCCAAGCAATGTGAACAGGCACAGAGAAGGTGCTAGCAGGGAATTCTCTGCCTGCCTTTCCCCAGTGCTCTGCAAGCTCTCCAGGACAGCATAAAATCTCGGGCTCTGTGCTTTCTTTCGTTCTGAACAAGTGTGACTGTTTTCTGCACAAAAGCGATTCGGCGAAGCAATGTGAACAGGCACAGAGAAGGTGCTAGCAGGGAATTCTCTGCCTGCCTTTCCCCAGTGCTCTGCAAGCTCTCCAGGACAACATAAAATCTGGGGCTCTGTGCTTTCTTTCGTTCTGAACAAGTGTTACTGTTTTCTGCACAAAAGCGATTCTGCCAAGCAATGTGAACAGGCACAGAGAAGGTGCTAGCAGGGAATTCTCTGCCTGCCTTTCCCCAGTGCTCTGCAAGCTCTCCAGGACAACATAGAATCTGGGGCTCTGTGCTTTCTTTCGTTCTGAACAAGTGTTAGTGTTTTCTGCACAAAAGCGATTCTGCCAAGCAATGTGAACACTTCTGCTTCCCAGGCACAGAGAATGTGCTAGCAGGGAATTCTCTGCCTGCCTTTCCCCAGTGCTCTGCAAGCTCTCCAGGACAACATAGAATCTGGGGCTCTGTGCTTTCTTTCGTTCTGAACAAGTGTGACTGTTTTCTGCACAAAAGCGATTCTGCGAAGCAATGTGAAAAGGCACAGAGAAGGTGCTAGCAGGGAATTCTCTGCCTGCCTTTCCCCAGTGCTCTGCAAGCTCTCCAGGACAACAGCAAATCTGGGGCTCTGTGCTTTCTTTCCTTCTGAACAAGTGTTAGTGTTTTCTGCACAAAAGCGATTCTGCGAAGCAATGTGAACACTTCTGCTTCCCAGGCACAGAGAAGGTGCTAGCAGGGAATTCTCTGCCTGCCTTTCCCCAGTGTTCTGCAAGCTCTCCAGGACAACAGCAAATCTGGGGCTCTGTGCTTTCTTTCGTTCTGAACAAGTGTTACTGTTTTCTGCACAAAAGCGATTCTGCGAAGCAATGTGAACAGGCACAGAGAAGGTGCTAGCAGGGAATTCTCTGCCTGCCTTTCCCCAGTGCTCTGCAAGCTCTCCAGGACAACATAAAATCTGGGGCTCTGTGCTTTCTTTCCTTCTGAACAAGTGTTAGTGTTTTCTGCACAAAAGCGATTCTGCCAAGCAATGTGAACACTTCTGCTTCCCAGGCACAGAGAAGGTGCTAGCAGGGAATTCTCTGCCTGCCTTTCCCCAGTGCTCTGCAAGCTCTCCAGGACAACATAGAATCTGGGGCTCTGTGTTTTCTTTCGTTCTGAACAAGTGTGACTGTTTTCTGCACAAAAGCGATTCTGCGAAGCAATGTGAAAAGGCACAGAGAAGGTGCTAGCAGGGAATTCTCTGCCTGCCTTTCCCCAGTGCTCTGCAAGCTCTCCAGGACAACAGCAAATCTGGGGCTCTGTGCTTTCTTTCGTTCTGAACAAGTGTTAGTGTTTTCTGCACAAAAGCGATTCTGCGAAGCAATGTGAACAGGCACAGAGAAGGTGCTAGCAGGGAATTCTCTGCCTGCCTTTCCCCAGTGCTCTGCAAGCTCTCCAGGACAACATAAAATCTGGGGCTCTGTGCTTTCTTTCGTTCTGAACAAGTGTTACTGTTTTCTGCACAAAAGCGATTCTGCCAAGCAATGTGAACACTTCTGCTTCCCAGGCACAGAGAAGGTGCTAGCAGGGAATTCTCTGCCTGCCTTTCCCCAGTGCTCTGCAAGCTCTCCAGGACAACATAGAATCTGGGGCTCTGTGCTTTCTTTCGTTCTGAACAAGTGTTAGTGTTTTCTGCACAAAAGCGATTCTGCGAAGCAATGTGAAAAGGCACAGAGAAGGTGCTAGCAGGGAATTCTCTGCCTGCCTTTCCCCAGTGCTCTGCAAGCTCTCCAGGACAACAGCAAATCTGGGGCTCTGTGCTTTCTTTCCTTCTGAACAAGTGTTAGTGTTTTCTGCACAAAAGCGATTCTGCGAAGCAATGTGAACACTTCTGCTTCCCAGGCACAGAGAAGGTGCTAGCAGGGAATTCTCTGCCTGCCTTTCCCCAGTGCTCTGCAAGCTCTCCAGGACAACAGCAAATCTGGGGCTCTGTGCTTTCTTTCGTTCTGAACAAGTGTTACTGTTTTCTGCACAAAAGCGATTCTGCGAAGCAATGTGAACAGGCACAGAGAAGGTGCTAGCAGGGAATTCTCTGCCTGCCTTTCCCCAGTGCTCTGCAAGCTCTCCAGGACAACATAGAATCTGGGGCTCTGTGCTTTCTTTCGTTCTGAACAAGTGTTAGTGTTTTCTGCACAAAAGCGATTCTGCCAAGCAATGTGAACACTTCTGCTTCCCAGGCACAGAGAAGCTGCTAGCAGGGAATTCTCTGCCTGCCTTTCCCCAGTGCTCTGCAAGCTCTCCAGGACAACATAAAATCTGGGGCTCTGTGCTTTCTTTCGTTCTGAACAAGTGTTAGTGTTTTCTGCACAAAAGCGATTCTGCCAAGCAATGTGAACACTTCTGCTTCCCAGGCACAGAGAAGGTGCTAGCAGGGAATTCTCTGCCTGCCTTTCCCCAGTGCTCTGCAAGCTCTCCAGGACAACATAGAATCTGGGGCTCTGTGCTTTCTTTCGTTCTGAACAAGTGTGACTGTTTTCTGCACAAAAGCGATTCTGCCAAGCAATGTGAAAAGGCACAGAGAAGGTGCTAGCAGGGAATTCTCTGCCTGCCTTTCCCCAGTGCTCTGCAAGCTCTCCAGGACAACAGCAAATCTGGGGCTCTGTGCTTTCTTTCCTTCTGAACAAGTGTTACTGTTTTCTGCACAAAAGCGATTCTGCCAAGCAATGTGAACACTTCTGCTTCCCAGGCACAGAGAAGGTGCTAGCAGGGAATTCTCTGCCTGCCTTTCCCCAGTGCTCTGCAAGCTCTCCAGGACAACATAAAATCTGGGGCTCTGTGCTTTCTTTCGTTCTGAACAAGTGTTAGTGTTTTCTGCACAAAAGCGATTCTGCGAAGCAATGTGAACAGGCACAGAGAAGGTGCTAGCAGGGAATTCTCTGCCTGCCTTTCCCCAGTGCTCTGCAAGCTCTCCAGGACAACATAGAATCTGGGGCTCTGTGCTTTCTTTCGTTCTGAACAAGTGTTAGTGTTTTCTGCACAAAAGCGATTCTGCCAAGCAATGTGAACACTTCTGCTTCCCAGGCACAGAGAAGCTGCTAGCAGGGAATTCTCTGCCTGCCTTTCCCCAGTGCTCTGCAAGCTCTCCAGGACAACATAAAATCTGGGGCTCTGTGCTTTCTTTCGTTCTGAACAAGTGTTAGTGTTTTCTGCACAAAAGCGATTCTGCCAAGCAATGTGAACACTTCTGCTTCCCAGGCACAGAGAAGCTGCTAGCAGGGAATTCTCTGCCTGCCTTTCCCCAGTGCTCTGCAAGCTCTCCAGGACAACAGCAAATCTGGGGCTCTGTGCTTTCTTTCGTTCTGAACAAGTGTTAGTGTTTTCTGCACAAAAGCGATTCTGCCAAGCAATGTGAACAGGCACAGAGAAGGTGCTAGCAGGGAATTCTCTGCCTGCCTTTCCCCAGTGCTCTGCAAGCTCTCCAGGACAGCATAAAATCTGGGGCTCTGTGCTTTCTTTCGTTCTGAACAAGTGTGACTGTTTTCTGCACAAAAGCGATTCTGCGAAGCAATGTGAACAGGCACAGAGAAGGTGCTAGCAGGGAATTCTCTGCCTGCCTTTCCCCAGTGCTCTGCAAGCTCTCCAGGACAACATAAAATCTGGGGCTCTGTGCTTTCTTTTGTTCTGAACAAGTGTTAGTGTTTTCTGCACAAAAGCGATTCTGCGAAGCAATGTGAACACTTCTGCTTCCCAGGCACAGAGAAGGTGCTAGCAGGGAATTCTCTGCCTGCCTTTCCCCAGTGCTCTGCAAGCTGTCCAGGACAACAGCAAATCTGGGGCTCTGTGCTTTCTTTCCTTCTGAACAAGTGTTACTGTTTTCTGCACAAAAGCGATTCTGCGAAGCCATGTGAACACTTCTGCTTCCCAGGCACAGAGAAGGTGCTAGCAGGGAATTCTCTGCCTGCCTTTCCCCAGTGCTGTGCAAGCTCTCCAGGACAACATAGAATCTGGGGCTCTGTGCTTTCTTTCGTTCTGAACAAGTGTTACTGTTTTCTGCACAAAAGCGATTCTGCCAAGCAATGTGAACACTTCTGCTTCCCAGGCACAGAGAAGGTGCTAGCAGGGAATTCTCTGCCTGCCTTTCCCCAGTGCTCTGCAAGCTCTCCAGGACAACAGCAAATCTGGGGCTCTGTGCTTTCTTTCCTTCTGAACAAGTGTTACTGTTTTCTGCACAAAAGCAATTCTGCGAAGCAATGTGAACACTCCTGCTTCCCAGGCACAGAGAAGGTGCTAGCAGGGAATTCTCTGCCTGCCTTTCCCCAGTGCTCTGCAAGCTCTCCAGCACAACAGCAAATCTGGGGCTCTGTGCTTTCTTTCGTTCTGAACAAGTGTTAGTGTTTTCTGCACAAAAGCGATTCTGCCAAGCAATGTGAACAGGCACAGAGAAGGTGCTAGCAGGGAATTCTCTGCCTGCCTTTCCCCAGTGCTCTGCAAGCTCTCCAGGACAACATAGAATCTGGGGCTCTCTGCTTTCTTTCGTTCTGAACAAGTGTTACTGTTTTCTGCACAAAAGCAATTGTGCCAAGCAATGTGAACACTTCTGCTTCCCAGGCACAGAGAAGCTGCTAGCAGGGAATTCTCTGCCTGCCTTTCCCCAGTGCTCTGCAAGCTCTCCAGGACAACATCAAATCTGGGGCTCTGTGCTTTCTTTCCTTCTGAACAAGTGTTACTGTTTTCTGCACAAAAGCGATTCTGCCAAGCAATGTGAACAGGCACAGAAAAGGTGCTAGCAGGGAATTCTCTGCCTGCATTTCCCCAGTGCTCTGCAAGCTCTCCAGGACAACAGCAAATCTGGGGCTCTGTGCTTTCTTTCGTTCTGAACAAGTGTTACTGTTTTCTGCACAAAAGCGATTCTGCCAAGCAATGTGAACAGGTACAGAGAAGGTGCTAGCAGGGAATTCTCTGCCTGCCTTTCCCCAGTGCTCTGCAAGCTCTCCAGGACAACATAGAATCTGGGGCTCTGTGCTTTCTTTCGTTCTGAACAAGTGTTAGTGTTTTCTGCACAAAAGTGATTCTGCCAAGCAATGTGAACACTTCTGCTTCCCAGGCACAGAGAAGGTGCTAGCAGGGAATTCTCTGCCTGGCTTTCCCCATTGCTCTGCAAGCTCTCCAGGACAACATAAAATCTGGGGCTCTGTGCTTTCTTTCGTTCTGAACAAGTGTTACTGTTTTCTGCACAAAAGCGATTCTGCCAAGCAATGTGAACAGGCACAGAGAAGGTGCTAGCAGGGAATTCTCTGCCTGCCTTTCCCCAGTGCTCTGCAAGCTCTCCAGGACAACAGCAAATCTGGGGCTCTGTGCTTTCTTTCGTTCTGAACAAGTGTTAGTGTTTTCTGCACAAAAGCGATTCTGCGAAGCAATGTGAACAGGCACAGAGAAGGTGCTAGCAGGGAATTCTCTGCCTGCCTTTCCCCAGTGCTCTGCAAGCTCTCCAGGACAACATAGAATCTGGGGCTCTGTGCTTTCTTTCCTTCTGAACAAGTGTTACTGTTTTCTGCACAAAAGCGATTCTGCGAAGCAATGTGAACAGGCACAGAGAAGGTGCTAGCAGGGAATTCTCTGCCTGCCTTTCCCCAGTGCTCTGCAAGCTCTCCAGGACAACATAAAATCTGGGGCTCTGTGCTTTCTTTCCTTCTGAACAAGTGTTACTGTTTTCTGCACAAAAGCGATTCTGCGAAGCAATGTGAACACTTCTGCTTCCCAGGCACAGAGAATGTGCTAGCAGGGAATTCTCTGCCTGCCTTTCCCCAGTGCTCTGCAAGCTCTCCAGGACAACATAGAATCTGGGGCTCTGTGCTTTCTTTCCTTCTGAACAAGTGTTAGTGTTTTCTGCACAAAAGCGATTCTGCGAAGCAATGTGAACACTTCTGCTTCCCAGGCACAGAGAAGGTGCTAGCAGGGAATTCTCTGCCTGCCTTTCCCCAGTGCTCTGCAAGCTGTCCAGGACAACAGCAAATCTGGGGCTCTGTGCTTTCTTTCGTTCTGAACAAGTGTTACTGTTTTCTGCACAAAAGCGATTCTGCGAAGCAATGTGAACAGGCACAGAGAAGGTGCTAGCAGGGAATTCTCTGCCTGTCTTTCCCCAGTGCTCTGCAAGCTCTCCAGGACAACAGCAAATCTGGGGCTCTGTGCTTTTTTTTCGTTCTGAACAAGTGTTACTGTTTTCTGCACAAAAGCGATTCTGCGAAGCAATGTGAACACTTCTGCTTCCCAGGCACAGAGAAGGTGCTAGCAGGGAATTCTCTGCCTGCCTTTCCCCAGCGCTCTGCAAGCTCTCCTGGGCAAGAGCAAATCTGGGGCTCTGTGCTTTATTTCCGCCCGAATGTTCATTAATGTCCTCTGCTTTATGGTGCGTTAGTGGATCCTGGGATGCTGAATGGTGGATGTGGATTGGTGGATGTTGGTAAACTGGATTGTGGATCATGGATTGTCAGGTGTTGGATGGTAAATGATGGATTGTTGATGATGGATGGCACATATTGGATGGTGGATTGTGGAAATTGGGATGGTGGATGGCGGATAGTTGGTTGTGGGATATTGGAAGTTGGATGGGGGTGGTGGATGTTGAATGGAGGATGGTGTATGCTGTATTGTGGTATGGTGTATGTTGGATGGTTGATGGTAGGAAGTCGGAGGGTGGATAGTGGATTGCTGATTGTGGGATGGTGGATGGTGGATTGTGGGATGGTGGATTGTGGGATAGTAAATTGTGGATGGTGTGAAGGTTGTTGGTGGGAAGGTGGATGGTCGATGGTTGATGTTTAATTGTGGGAACGTGGATGTTGCATGTTGGATGCTGGATTGTGGGATGGTGGATGTTGGATGGTGTGAAGGTGTTTGGTTGTTGGTGGATTGTGGGATGGTGGATGGTTGATGGTTGATGATGGATCGTGGAAGGTGGATGGTGGATGGTGGATAGTGGATTGTGGGATGGTGTATGTTGATGGTGGATGGTGGGAATCTGGGTGGGGGATGGTGTTTTGTGGGATGGTGCATTGTGGGGATTTGTAAGGACCTCCTGCGGGGAAATGGGCATGTGAGCAGTCCTGCATATGAGTAAGGCTGGTAAAGCCTCAGTGTTGGCAAGGATGTGATGAAATGACCCTGGAAGAATGAGGAAGAACCCAGGAAGTTAAACAACTTCAGGGTGTGGGTTTGGACGGAGGAAGAAGTTTGTACAATGTCGATGTGGCAGTTCTCATTCAATCAGAAGAGAGCTTAAGGAGCATGTGCAAAGCTAACTGTCCAATCAGAGATAATTCAACCACGTGATTGTATCATGTGATTTTCACCTGCATTATAAAAGGCTTGCTTCACCATAATAAAATTGGCATTGCTTAATCAATCTGGTTGTCCGCATGTCCATCTCTCTCGCATGTGGCTCCCTCTGCAGGGACCCACAGATTCGTACAAGTCTGATGAGGACTCGGTGATGTGCCATCACGGGTGGAAAGCTGGTCGAAACTGTTCCAGACGCTGCCCTGGTGTCTGAAGGAGAGAATCAACGCGCTGTAACTTTAAGGCTCCGTGAGAGGCGGTAGCCAGGGATCTGCCTCTGGCGGCGGCCAGGGAGGAATGGGGTCCACGCTTACTAGAGATGAGCAAGCAGTGGTGAAACTCCTCCAACATATCCTCTCCATGAGAGGGATCAAATATGACAAGTCCAACTTAGAAGGCTTATTAAAGTGGAGCCGAGAGAAAGGACTTATCCCCAGTCCAGGGCTTGTATTTGAAGCCGCTACCTGGGAAGCCATAGGGAAACAGCTATGGGACTCAGTTAGTGATGGAGGAAAGTTGGCAGAAGAAGTGACCGGTTACACCACGCTATGGAAATTAATCCGAGAGACACTACAGGAGATTAGTAGTGAGTGTGCGGCTGCGGCTTCTGCCTCTGCAGCTCTCGGAGCATCTTCTAACTTTGATATATCAGCCACACCGCCGCTGCTGCCGCTACCGCACTGCCCCGGCCACGGCCAGAGGGACGGTCCGGCCCCTTCCCCCACCTCGGCCTCCTCGCCCCGGGGCGACGAGGGAGGGGGCTACTCTCTGCTGCTTGTGGCTCCCGCCACACTGGGTCAGCCAAAAACTCCGTTTGCCTTATCAATTGTGCCGCCGGGACCGCGGCGAGCAGTGGGGGCTAAATCCCAAACTGCATAATCAGGGGCTGGAAACAGCGGAAGTGTATCTGATGCGAACCGGAAAGGGACTGAGGAGAAACCAAAAGAGGCTAAAGACTCCAATAGTGGGCGGGACACAGATGAGGGCGTGGGTAGCAGGTACTTGTGCCCACCTCTCCCTCCCTCACAAGTCAACGCCACAGAAGAACACACCCCCGCTTCACAAGTTGGCTCTTCAAACACTGAAACTTTACTCCTGCAGCTTGTAAACAGCCTTCAGAAACTGACTGTATCACAGGGAGAGAAGATGAAGCAGAAACCATATACGTTTTCGTCAAATACAGGACCACAACCATCTGCTCCTTCTGATCCATCGCTCGAATATTCAGCTCCCGTGCCTGCTACTAATTCCTTCCTCTCGTCATTACCAGAGACGGTGACTGCATCCCCGCCATCTCACCCTGCAACTTCACATCTTTTCTCTTCACAGGTGCAGAGTGCTGATGGAAAGGAATTATTAGAGATGCTATAGTAGAAGGATCTTTTATCCCAGAAAGCATACAAGCATTTCCAGTTT
This sequence comes from Strix uralensis, assembly GCF_047716275.1. Taxonomy (NCBI): domain Eukaryota; kingdom Metazoa; phylum Chordata; class Aves; order Strigiformes; family Strigidae; genus Strix; species Strix uralensis. Next base: position 113,038 of record NW_027436837.1, read on the forward strand.
CTTTTAATACTGTTACTGGTGCCAATGAGTGGGATCCCTTAGATTGGAAGCTGCTTGAAAAGGTTAGGGCCTCAGTAGTACAAAATGGTCTCCACCATCAATTAACTATATCTTCTCATCATCATTGTTAATTCCAAAAGATATCGATCAAATAGTGGCAGTTATTTTAACTCCATCTCAAAAAATTATTTGAAAGCACCTGGGTGAAGTTAGCTAACAAACAGGTTCGTCCACGACCACAGGGTGATCCCCTCTATCTTGTCCAAGCACAAATGCTATTGGGTACAGGGCCTTTCGCCACAGTAGATCTACAGGCCAATTTTTCTAACGAAGTGTTACGGTTATCACAGTCAATAGCTAGTCAGGCCCTAATGTCTGTACCTGATACAGAAGGAAAGAAACAGGACAAGTTTGTAACAGTAAAACAAGGACTTAATGAACCTTTTTCAAAATTTGTAGATCATCTTTATGACTCTCTAGAACAACAACCTGACATGACCCAAGAGATGAAGGAAAATATATTTAAGTTAATGGCCTTCAAAAATGCTAATCCATCTACCAAACGGCTGTTAGTGACCCTCCCACATGGAGCATCTGTAGCTGACATGATTGAATTAACCAACAGAGGAATGCAACAGGCTAATGTTGCAGCCTATGCCGCTGCAGTGCATGAAGTGGTTGCACCATTTTTTAACAACTTATTATGAGCCTAGTTATTAATAAGGAGCCTGGCTAGCTCAGTCGGTAGAGCATGGGGCAGAACAAGCCCGCAGAGGACACGGCCACTGTCAGACTCCTGCTGCATATACTCTCTATGAGAGGGATAACTTATAATGAAACTTCTTTACGAAGGTTATTTAAATGGTGCAGAAACCACGGCTATCCTGCTGATACCCTCACCGCCTTTGAGCCAGCAAAATGGGCTGAAATAGGTGAACGGTATAAAACAAAGAAGGGGGAATTTTCTGGACGCACCACATAATCAACTAGCAATGACTTTATATATTCTTAATGGTGTTTTGATGTTTGTAGTGTTTGTCATTTTATGTTGTGTGAGTGATAAGTGTAAGAGGCCTCTTTGTGTGATTGTTTTCTGTGTGTGAGATGCAGCCCAGCTGCAGCTGCGGAGTGTGGAGCTCTCTGACAGAGCACCCAAGTGCCTGCTGGGTCATCGGTGCAGCCTGTTTCTTCGAACTAAGTGTTTCAAGTGTCATAAGGCTCAAGTGTTAGCAAAAAACCTGGAGAGTGCTAACTGGGAAGGACCATATCCCTTGATAACCGGGGGAAGAGGTTATGCTTGTGTCTCCACAGGTCACAGTCCCCACAGGTGATTACCAGCAAGCTGTGTGCAACTACACCTGAGGCGTGAGAGGCAGCTTTTGGTAGACACTCAGGAGCCAGCTGTGGGTGCTGTGGATGCCCCTGTGCCAACAGTTTGCGATCTCTTCAACTGATCATTTAAGCAGAATGTATGGGTAATGCTTGCTATTGCAATAGGACAAAATACACTATCTCAGTCTTTAATCACACCACAGTTGCCAACTCTTTTAAGAGAAAATGCTGACAGTAATTGCAACTTCATGATGAAATAGATAGGCTTACTAGTCACTAGTGAAAGAAGTAGCTTAGACAAAATGTAGTTATTAATAAGGATGAAATGCTATAAGAATGTGTGTATTCACCTTTCTTTGTTTAGCAATATTAAGAAATAAGAAGTCAAGTGTTTAACCTTATTAGAAACTCCCTTGGTTTTCCCCCCTGAGTGGTGGCCAGGCTCTGGGTGGAACCCAACAGGAGGGTGAAATCAGATGTTTCCGCTCAAAGGAAATTGCCAGTTATTTTGGCCTGCTGATTTGGAGGTTGGACCTGCTTGCAGCGATTTTGGATGCCTCACCTACGGATGGACGCATCATGTAGGACTTTCCAGTTTGTGAGGAAGGGCACTCTAAATTCTCGCTGCATCCAGGGTTCCCCAGCAACTGCGGATCTGAATGTTAGCACCCCATTAAGTAAGTGTGCTAATTTCATATTTTTCCTTACTGTTTACTTTTGTAGTATTTCATCATATCCCTTAGTTGTGGATACTGCAATTATCTTACTCTAGTAACTGTAACTGCTGTGTTGTTTCTAGCGTTCTGTGAAACTATTTTAAGTATGCTGTGTTTTGAAGCTTGCCTAACCCTTAATTGATGAAGTCTCGAAATAAGTCTTGCAGGTGCAGCTTTACACATCCTCTGAGCAATAGCTAGGAAGAACAGGCCTTGGAAGATAGATAAGAAACTGCTGAGTTATGCCAAGGTAGCGGGCAAAACCAGCAGACAGCTACAACACTGAACTGCGAAAAAGCACTAAGCTGTGAGAAGTTACCATCGTTGTAGGGCGGAATGCGCCAGAGAATATGGAAAATTAGTTCAATTGACCCGTGAAACTAATAATGGACCAGCCTATACCTCTCAAAATTTTTTTTTTTTTTGTCAACTCTGGGGTATACATCACATCACAGGTATACCACATTCCCCCATGGGGCAAGCCATAGTGGAGAGAGCGCATCAAAACTTGAAAGGCGCTTTTGCAAAAACAAAAAGGGGGAGAGATCTTGGCTGCTGCAGAACCACTTGCAAAAGCGGTGTATGTGTTAAATTACTTACGGCTCACAGGTGATAGGGAGGAACCACCAGTAATAATACATAAGTATGGGTCTGAAATCTGGTATAAGCCAGTGTGGAGATAGTGCTTTTGCTCAGTACAAAGATGTTGCTATAGGAGAGTGGAAAGGACCTGTGGAACTAACAATGACGGGTCGAGGCTATGCCTGCATTATTACCGATACCGGCACTAGATGGGCTCCATCTCGCTGGGTGCGGCCTTGGAAAGGAGATCAAGTTTGTGATTCTAAGCCTTGTGATGGTTCTGACAGTGACTAATGCTCATCCAGCAAAAGTAGTGTTTCCCCGACCAAACATATGGGTAACTATAGCTAAAGAGACAGGTCAAGAATCCACAAGAATTCATTGGGTTTGTGTCAGACGATAGTTGGGCAAAAATGAAACTTTCACAGGCCAATGACATTGCTCAAATTACCCAGGCCGGCACCAACACCACAACCTTTTGGCAAGGTCAACTTATTATGAGCAAAGTATTGTTAAAAGGAGTAATCATTGTAATTATTGTGCTTGCTATTATTTTGCCATGCTTAATTTCTTGTATTAGACAATCGTTGCAGAAAAGCTTGCAAGGAGTTTGGATTGCTGAAAAACAAAAAGAGGGATATGTGGGGATTCTAAAGGATTTCCTGCTAGGAAATCAGCATGTGAGCAATCCTGCATATGAGCAAGACTGGCAAAGCCTCAGCGTCGGCAAGGATGTGATGAGGAGATGACCCTGGAAGAATGAGGAAGAACCCAGGAAGTTAAACAACTTCAGGGTGTTGGTCTGGGCAGAGAAGAAGTTTGTACAATGTCAATGCGGAAGTTCTCATCCAATCAGAAGAGAGCTTAAGGAGCATGTGCGAAGCTAACTGTCCAATCAGAAAGAATTGTACCATGTGATTGTATCTTGTGATTTTCACCTGCATTATAAAAGGCTTGTCCACCATGATAAAGTAGGCATTGCTTAATCACTGTGTGATCATGTGCATAGCTCCCACAGGGAAGTATTTCAGGAGGGGATTGATTCAGGAGTATTTCAGGGGGTACTATTTTGGTGGGAGCATTTTGGGGGGAGTTTTTCAGGGGGGACTGTTTGTGGGGGAGTATTTCGGGGTGGGAGTATTTTGGGGGGTTGGGGGTGGGTCTTTCGAGTGGACTCTTTCAGGGGAAACTGTTTCAGAGGGGGACTAATTCAGGGGGAGTATTTTGGGGAGACTATTTCGGGGAGAGAATTTCATGGAGAGTCTCACAGTGGAGCAGTTTAAGGGGGAGTATTCCAGGAGCAGTATGTTGGGGGGAGTGTTTTGGGGGGAGTATTTCGGGGGGCAGTGTTACAGGACCATTATTTTGGGGGGAGCATTTTGGGAGGAAGTATTTCAGGTGAGTGTTTTGGAGAAGGAGTAATTCGAGGGGAGTATTCCAGGAGGGAGTTTTTCAGAGGTGGGGGGTGTGTGTGTGGTATTTCAGGGGGGAGTGTTATGGGTGGGGACTATTTTGGGGGGGAGAGTATTTTGGTGGGACTATTTTGGGTGGGGAGTATTTCAGGGGGGAGTATTTCCAGGGGAGTATTTTGGGAGGGGTGGGGGGGGTGGGGGAAATGACTGTTTCAGGGGGATTATGTTGGGGGGCGCGGAATTTCAGAGGGGGAGTATTCTGGGAAGAGAGTTTTGGGGGGAGTAATTCAGCGAGAGTGTTTTTGGGGGAGTATTCCAGGGTAGTATTTTGGGGGACAGTGGTTCAAGAGCATTATTTCAGGGGGAGTATTTCAGGTGAGTGTTTTGGGGGAGGAGTATTTTGGGGGGAATATTTTGGAGGGGAGTATTTGGAGGAGAGTATTTTGGGAGGGACTGTTTTGAGGGGTAATATTTCGGGGGGACTATGTTGGGGTGTTAGTGTTTCAGGGGGGAGTATTTTGGGGTTTGGATATTCCCTGACGCATGCTTTTAGCACCGTAAGCCCCTTTGGACTCCTTTTGTCGCAGTCACACTGCTCCCAATATCTCCATTCCCAAAAAGGAACCTTGTTTTTCTTGTCTCTGCTATCTAGGATGCCTCTCAAGACCTTCCTTGTGCTCCACAGAATTTTGGTAGCATGTTGCCTCTCTTTTTATCTCTCTTATTGCTATGAGACTTTTGTGACCCCCCCCTGCTCCCAGTCACCATGTGTCATGAGATGGTCTCTGTGTACCACAGCCCCGTTTTAGCTCTGCAGCGGACGTTGATCCTGTCTCATTTCCTCAGAAACCCATCTGCGGGCTTATGTCTCGGAGGGAGCGTTGTTATCGTCATCCTCTCTGCTGTCTAGAGTGTCTCCACTTGGTCCCCGGCCTCCTGAGGACATCTGTACTGTACTGGAATCCCCTCCAGGCTTCTTCCTTGTGTCCCTGAGACTTCTGTGGTGTCTTGGGCCCAGTCAGGACCCCTCTAGTGGCACAGTGATGCCTATCGGTGTCTTTGAGGTTGCCCTTAGCAGACTTCTAGCTTTGTCGTGGGCCTCAGACTCTTCTCGTTCCCTTAGAGAGTTTCCCCCGTCCATGTCTGTGACCCAGGCCGGTCATTCTGTCCTCTCTTCCCTCTAGCCGTGCCTCTATTACTGCCCTGGGCCTGTGATGACACATTTACCCAGTTGGGATCCTCTCAGGATTTCATGGTCATGTCCCCAGTCCTTTGGATGACTCCCTGGCTCCCTTAGGACAGTTCTGGTCACGATGCCTTCCCGAGACCTTCCTGGTTCTCCGGTTCCATCTTGTAGTGCTTTAGGTGGGGCCATCTTTGAACCACAGAACACTCCTTTGTTCCTCTCTGTTATCTGGGATTCCAGCATTCAGTTCCCGGCCACCCGAGACCACCCCTGCTCTGCTCAGATGATCACCCGAATTCCTCCTTGTCATCTCTGAGCCTTCTTTTGTCCATCGGCCCCCTCAACACCCCTCTCCTCGCAGTCACAATGCCGGCTCAGCTCTTCCTCGATCTCCACTGCAGCTTTTAGCACTCCAGCTCCTTTTCTCTCGTTCTGTCAGAGCCCCCCTTCTTTCTTTGCTACTCAGCGCTCCTTTATCCCTCTCTCTACCATCCAGCATGTCTCCGTTTGCTTGTTCTCTCGCTCATCTGTAGTTTGCCTCGATGTCCTCGCTGTGTCTCCGAGCCCTCTTTTCTTACCCTGCCCCTTCCTGATTACTCTCTAGAACAACGTCTTCCATGTCCTTTCACATACTCCACCGCACTCTTGTAGCACCTTGGCTCCCTTTCAATTTTATTATTTTGTGCTCTCCAGAGCTCTCTTCTCTTACTTTTAAGCGTTAAGCATGCCTTCATTCAGCCCCCGCCCCCCTGAGGATGTCTGGACTTTGTTCAATTCCCTTTTGAGTTTGTTGCATCCCCAAGACTTCTTTGGTCTCTCTAATCCCTGTGATAATGCTTCTTGTTTTGCCAGAACCTTTTCTGAAGCCATCTTTGTGTTCCAGAACCGTCTTTTGGTTTTCCACCCTATCACATGTTTTTATTTGGTGTCTGGTATCCCAAAGATGTGTACTGTCAGCTCAGATCTGTTCTGGAGTTTTTCCAGAGAAGACGATCACCTTCATCTATGATCGATGCGTCTCCCGTGGTGTTTTCTGTCATGTTTTGCAATTTCTTTTTGTTCTGGCTACTTAAGTGTTAACTAGGCTGCTTCATACAGCTTCTGATACATTTCTTGCAATTCCATGGTTTTTTGGTCTTTTCTGTCCTCTGGGACTCTTCAGGGCATTAATTGGAGAGACTGTCAAGGTCACTCTGAGTTGTTGGCCATGGACAGTCAATAATTTATATTGCAACCGGTGGTGTTTTTGAGAAGAGATTCTTACAGGATCTAATTCTGCTCTGGTCTTCACTCCTATCCAGAACACATTCTGTTAGAAGTTAGGCAGCATGTGGGGTTTATGGCATTTAGCCAACTACTTTCCTACGTAGCTTAGTATGATACCTGTCTTTTTCTATCTATACTCCAGAAAAGCTCAGTTTAATTCCCTACCCAGTCCATCACTGAATCAATAGAAGTAGTGAAAGAACAGACATTGTTGTTTCCAGGAAGGGTTGTTTTCTTTATTCAGCCTTTTGCGTGCTGTAACCTTAAGGCAGAGGAGAAAACTTGCTGCTGCTCCCCTGGCTGCCTGGATGCCTCTGGGGGTTCGCCCCTCCCCTACCCCAGGTGATTGTGGTCAGGGTGGTGGGTGGGTCCCAGGGTATATGAGCCCCAGGCTCTGATCAGGGAGCTCCTTCTGCTTCTGGGCTTCTCTGAGGTCAGTGCTCTAGAGGTCCTTGAGTGGGTGGCAGCTTTAGAGCTGTGGAAGCTCTTTGGGCAGGAGTGTTTGGATATTCACAGCAACAGAGGTACCTGTGGGGAGAGTGTCAGGACCCGTCAAGGTTCAGCAGCGTATGGAATACGAGGTGCACTGGCATGTAGGGGTTTATTTTCAGGTGAGTAATTTTGTATCAAGAGGTGGTTGGGTGTGTGTGTGTGTTTAAGATGGCTTAATAGCATTGTGTTGCATTTTCCTGGCTTTTCTGACTCGATGGAAGATGCACCGTTGTTTTTTTCCCCTAGTTTTGCTGCATACCATGTCAGTTGTTGATCTCCTCTGTCTCAGTAGGCCCAATGGTGAGAAGATGGAGCATGGGTTGAAGTGAGCATCCTGCATGCACCTGTAGGTGCAGTTTTGGCGTTTCTCAAAAAAGCAGCAGGAATGTAAGGAGCAGTGTCCTTTGGGATATGGGATGGCTCATTGTGTTTTCCCATTGTGCACAGAGCTCCGTGTAGTTTTGTACGGGTGGGCACCTTTGAAGTAGGATGAGTGTCTGAGGTGAGATGGGGTAGTAGAGAGTAGGAGCACGGGCTTGGTGTTTTCACACAAGCACCACCATAATGTTTTTTCTTTTGCTATCATAGGTGCCACAAGCGACGACAGCCATAGCGTCCAATACTGGCAACGGTGTGAAGCAGGTGAGCGGAAAGCAAGATGCTTTTGAGGAGGAGGGTGTTGTGGAAGGGGCTGTGTCGGCTGACACATGCAGTTGTTGTGCAGCTGATGACGAGGAGCCTGGTGTCTGCAGGAATATCCTGGTTAGCTGGTGTGTTTTTTGTGGAAGATGGCTTCAGACCCCCAGCCCCCAGCTCAGTTGAGGGACTGGTGTTTTGGAGAGGGCTCTGGGGCGAGCCCAAGGTTGGGAATTGCAGGGAGGGGTTCTCCAGTCAGTGTAGGGCAGAGGCCTGTCCAGGAGCAGCATCCTTTGGGCTGGGAAAGGGAGCAGGGTACCCTTCTGCATGAAACTGCCCAGTGCTGGGCAGGGCAGTTCCAGCCTATGGCTGTGGTGTTGTGTGGCTTGTGTCTTCTGTTTTCTGTGTCCTAGAGCTTCCTCAGGTCTCGATGTCCCTGTTTCTCTTTGTGCTCAAGTAGCACAGCATGTGCCTCGGGTGCCATCCCTGGGGTCAGGCGTGCCCGTAGTCATTGCAGAATGGTGGCCGGGTGCTTCTTTTATTGCATTACAAGCCTAAAGCATGGATAGGTCTCGGAAGTTTCAGGAGATCAGTCTGCTTTGGCAGCGTTGTTCCAGGCTATGTTAACCTCTCTGACCCTGGGCGGTCCATTTCTGCAAAGAGCTTTTCTGGGAGTTTTTCCCTGCATCCTTACATTCTTAGTTCTTGCAGTGAGGCTTCTTGCACATGCCTCATCCTGGTTGCTCCCACCTGTTTTTGTCTCGGGCCACAACGTTTGGCTCTTCTCAGCCTGCCATGGATTCTTCCTTTTGGCCCCCGAGGTCTTTTCATCCGGCAGCGTCTCTGGCCTGAGGGGGTCATTCCTGGAGAGCTTGTTTTAATGTCTCAGTCACAGCATTTGACTTGTCTGTGTGCAGCGCTGGTCTGTGCCTGTTTGTGTCTGGGTGGGAGCTGTTCTGCCTGGGGGCACAGCAGTGATGGGCAGCAAACGAATAGTCTAAGAATCGAAGGCTGACATGGTGATAAGCCCAGACTTTGTAGGCAGAGGGTGTGCGGCCTGTTTCAGAGCAAGTAGCCTCATATGCAGCAGGCAAGAGTCTTTCTGTAGTGCTGTGCAGAGACACTGGGGATGGCTGGGTTGTGTTTAGTGGCAGGCTGCAGGGAGGATCTAGGTGGTGTACCTCCATGGAAATGAGACCTCTGGAATTGTTCAGCCATCGCTCAGCATCCACGTGACTTGTTTGACACCATTTCTGCAGGTGCGGTGGGGAGACCTGGGCACCAAAGGGCGATGGAGGAGGCGAGCGGAGCGCTGTGAGAAGGTCAGTTGATGTACGGCATCGGAGGGAAGATGAGAGTGGTGGCTCTATGACCACCCTATAAACGTGTTTTATTTTGGAGGTGTAAAGCAGGATAGTGGCAGCCGAGGGCAGTCGAGCGAGGTGAGCTGGGACTAGCTTAGCAGTTATTTTTCAGGTTCTGTATTGTTGGTGCCATTAGAAGCATCCCTTGCAGTTTGTGTCTTACAGGTGGTACCCAAGCCTCCACAGGACAAGCTGTGACCAGCAGAGGTGGGGTGGGTGAGCACACAAGGTAAAGGAGTGGGAGAGGGTTATGGGTGTGGGCAGGCTGTAGTTTTGGGCAGTATCCCAGCAAGTGGTACTTTGGTTTTTGCAGGTGACGCACGTGGCGTCGGAAGGGTGAAGCCGCTGCGTCATCATAGCTTTTAGTCTTTCACAGCATTTTGTCTCCATTGGTCACTGGGGTGTTATTACCCATCTTTCATCCAGAGTTCTGGCATTATTGTACAGCAGGCCACACCGGGGCATCTGTGTCAGGTGGCCTTGGCATTATTGCATGTACTGTCAGGCGTGTCTTTTGATCTGGCGTTAACTCTAGCCTGTGTGGTAGTCCTGCATCCTTAGGTCCTGTTTGTGGAGCATGTAGATGTGTGTTTGAGGTGGAGCTGCTTTGTGTGTTTGTAGCCATTCCAGATGGGGTGGAATGGCCCAAGCAGGGGATGGTAGTGTGGTGGTGAGCGTGGCCTGTTTGGGTGGAGGTTGTGTAGGCTGGTTTTGGGGATAGACAGTAGTTATCACCAAGCAGGCTCTAGAGTTCCTTCTTCTGTCTGCTGCTGGTGCCATAGGGCCACTGGCATCCCAGAAGCGAATCCTTCCAGGAGATTTGATGGAGTGTACAAATGGAAGCAAAGAAGGAGTGGTGGACGTATTCCTCTGCTCCCAACTGTGGGGGCCTGTGGTGTGGAATCATGTGGAGCGGTGGCGATGGCTTCAGGTGTGTGATGATGCAGTTCCAGGGATGGTTATGGAATTGGGTTGCTCTGCCACTCCGGGAGGTGAAGGTTGGATAGAGTAGATGTTGAATGAGTGTTAGTTTTAGAAGGTATCTATCCTTGTATGTGAGGCTGTCTTTCATTTCAGGGTCTATGGAATGTAGAGGTAGCTCCTCCTGTCTTTCAAAAATAGTAGAGAAACTCTCAAGCGGGGCAATTTCTGTTTCTCCTTGACCTGGTTGATGGTCACCTGGTGCTGGCTGCTCTGTCAGGTGATGTTCATGGCCAGTGTTTGGGTGGAGGTTGGGCTCAGGCTGTGGTGTTTGCAGGCAGGGGGATTTTGGAGGCCTCTGGGAGCTGTGTTGTGAGGAGTGCTGCAGCTGTGGGGCAGAGAACTGTTGCAGTGGTCAGGTGGCGGGTGGGTGAGCTGAGAGTGAGGGGGGGGTTTGTGGGGTAACTGAAGGAGTGCTGTGCTTGGAATGGGTCTCCCTGGGTGTGATTGCTTTATGCATTGGCTTTGTGTTGCAGGTGGAGTTGAGGTTTTTGAGTATTTAGAAAAAAATAATTTAAAAATGTCAGGTGGGGGAGCGAGGGATTTTTTTTTGTTTCCCCTGGCTGGGTGTTTTTTCCCCGGTCCCGGCCGCTCTGCGAGGCGATGATCAGCGCCAGTGTTTGGACGCAGAGTGGGTAGGGCTGGGGTTTCTGCAGGCCGGGCAATGTTGGAGGCCTCCCGGGAGCGGTGTTCCTGGTCTCCTGTGTGTCATAGTGGTATTTAAATAGTGATGAATCCAGGTAGGAGAGACATGATGCCAAGAGGAGTGTGTGAAATGAGCATCAGTGCTGGGAGAGGTCATGGGGGTAGGGAAATCTCTCCTCCTTAGGGCTTTAGGGTTTGTGAAGCACATCAGTCTTGGTGTCAAGTAGGTTCAATCAAGGTGTATTTGCTTTTGGTTCCAAGGTGTATCAAATAGGTAAAAGGTGTTTTGTAATACAGCTTTAGTAAAAGTGTCTTTGCTCTGGTTCTAAGATTTCTTAAGCAAATGAAAGTTATGCTTTAACGTAGCTTCAATAAAGGTATATTTGCTCCTGGTTCTACTGTTATCAAATAAGTAAAAGCTGTTTTGTAATGTAGCTTTAAAAAAAGTGTATTAGTTAGGGTTGGTTCCTGTGTGGCTTTTTGGATGTCTGACTTTGACCCTCTTTCTCTCTGTGCATCTCACTTTGTTCCTGTGTCTCCACCTTGCACCCCTTTTTGGCATCTACCTTTTTCTTGCCTATATTTGCCCTCTCGCCTCCAAATTCTCTGGCCTCTACTTGCTTTTGGCCTCCCACCACCTCTTGGCCTCCAATTTTTCCTAGCCTCTACTTTCTTCCCAGCTCTTTTCAGCCTCCCACCCCTTTTTGGCTTCCACATTTTTCTGGCCTCTATTTCCCTTCCACCCTCCCTTTCTGACCTCTGGCAGCTTTTCAGCCCCCTCCTTTATTCTGGCCTTTATGTGCTCTTTGAACTTTGGACCCTTTTCTGCCCACCCAGCCCTTTCCAGTCCCTTTCCCCATTTCGTACTCTACAAGTTTCTGCCCTTTACCTGCCCTTTGGTCTCCACTATTTGCTGGCCTCTGTGTCCCCTTGCCACTCCTGGCATGCAAGGCCAAGGGTTCAGTGCAAACCGGGCTCAAATGTTTGGAGAGGAGCTGTCACAGCTGAAGCTGGAGAGGCCTGAGAAACAGGAAGAAAGTCAAGGCTGCCTGGGCAGCAGCTGCCTCCACTGTGGGAAGAGAGACCCTGCCTCTCTGGGTGAGGAAGGAGCCCTCTTCATAGTCCACAGCGGGCCAGGCCGCCACCGTGCACCCGGGGTCTGCGTGCGTCACCCCAAGCACGGTACGGCTGCATAGTGTGTGAGCGAGCGAGGCTGCGTGTGTAGGACGCCTCGTCTTGTAAGAGCTGAGCGACACCCGCCTATTCGCTGAGGCGGGGGACAGCCAAGGGACTGGAGCTACAGAAGAGGAAGTGAGGAGAGAAGGAGCAAGTAGGATCTGAAGTGGCAAATCTCCCTGGCAGTGCGGAGAGCGACAGCTGTGGTGAGTCCCGGGCCCTCGGGGCCCCATCATCTCTCCTGTGCTTCTTGGGCTCTCTCCTGTCCCCCTCTCTATCCCACACTGCTGTGATATGTTTGGATTCCCTTTACCTCTGCTCTCCTCTCTCTTCTCTCCTGTTCCCTCTCCCTCTCGCTCTCTGTTCTTCTAGCCCTCCCTGTTCCTTTTTCTCTAGATGCCTTTGTCCTGCTCCCTCTCCTACCTTTTTTTTTCTTCCTGTCTTGCTCCTGCAGCCTAGTGCTCTTTATTCCCTTCTCCAGTTCTTTGTCCTGATGGGCATTGGTCTCTTTTCCCCCACAAGTACTCTGGTCTGTTCCCTGGGGTTCTTTATTGTGGGAGTGTTAGCTCTGTGCAGCTGTGGGACACTCAATATGTCAAGAGCCAAATCATGTGTTACTGGTAAATGATTAAGAGGCAAGTCAGCATTGGTCTGTCAGCCCTGCACAGCTGTGGGAGATTCAATACTTAAGAGCCAAGTGGACATGGGCCAGTCAGCTCAGCCAGAGAGCTCAGTTTGGGGAGCTTGGGGAAGGGGGAGAACTCTGCCCAGAAGAACTCCGCTTGGCCAGCCAGGCAGGAACTCTGTCCTGCAGTGGTTTGGAGAAGCGCCAGCTCTGCTCTGCGCCAGCCTGGAGAAGTAGCAAGGCTTGGAGGAGAAACAGGCTGTCGAAGAGAGATACCAGGCTGTGTTAGTGTGGTGAAGAAAATGGCAGCACTGAGACTGCCTGTGTGGTATGGAACTGTTTGTGGGATAAGAGTGTTGATGACCATCTAGCTGCTGCTTTGCTTATCATGAAGGAAGAGCTAAGGAAGCAAGAGCATAGCGAGAGCGTAAGTATGTATCATTGTAATAATAAAGGATTTTCCTTCTGCACTTCAATGGAGAGTCCGTGCCTCAGTTGCCACACTTTTCCTCTCAGTGCCTGTCTGTGCCGCTCCATGTCCTGGCCTTCCTCTCTCCCTGCCTCCTTCTCTTCCTCCCTCCATCCTGTAATCTTGCAGACTGCTGCCCCCCCCAACCTGTTGCTTGCTGTCCCTGTCCTCCACCCTCTTCACTTTGTCCTCTCTCAGACACTTTGCACTGTTCCCTGTCTCAACTCTTGATTGCTTCGCCTCTTGTTCTCTGTCCCTGTCTCTTCTCGTGTCCCTCCTCTCATTCCCTCTGTTGCTCTTGTTGGTTCCAGACCAGCATCCTGCTCTGTGTCCCTCTCCCTTCCGCAGTGGTCTCCTGCTCTCTGGCTCCCTGTCCCTCCCCTACCTTCTACATCCCTCTGGCCTGCCTCCTCTCTTTCCCGATCCCTCTGGCCTGTTTCCCGTCGCTGGCTTGCTGTTCTTTCTCCACCTCCTTGCCTTGCTTCTGTCCCTCTCCTCATCTCTTGGTGGCTGCTGTTTCTTTCTCCATCACTGCCTTGCTCTCTGTCCCTTTTCTCTTCTTCTCTCTGTCCTCCATCCTCTCCTGAACACTTTGCCTCTAGAGCCCCACACCACACTCTGTCGCGTTGTTTCCCGCTATCACCCCGTGCCCAGCTCCCTGTCCCATGATTATCATTACACTCTGTGCTGCTCCGTGGCCTTTCCCCTTCACCCTCCAGCCCATCACGGTCTTTTCTTTCTCCCTCTCTCTGTCCTGTTCCCTCTCCCTTTCTCCCTCTCCCCCTTTCTCATCCTCTCCAATCCCTCTGGATTTCACGGTCTCTTGCTCTCCCTTCCACCTTCCTTTCCCCCCACATCTCATTTCTCTCTCTCTCTGTTCTTTCTACTCCCCACTCATCATTATCTCTCTCCCTTGGTCTCGCTCCCTGACCCAGTTTTTCTTCTGCCCTGTCCCTGCAGGACTCCTCATTCCTTTTCTAGTGATTTCTCCATCTCTACTTCACCCACCTCCTCCCACCCCTTTTTGGCTTCCAGCCCTTTTCACACTCACATGCCCGTCACACCTCACACTCTTTTTTGACATCTACACTTTTCTGCCTAGATTTGCTCTCCAGCCTCCAATTTCTGTGGCCTCTACTGACCTCTGGCCTCCCACTGCATTTGAGGAGGACGGCAAGGCTGACAACGATGCCGAGGAGGCCGGTGGCGAGGGCGGCGGCAAGGAGGCTGAGAGAGACAGCAGCGATGAGGGAGGCGAGGGCGGCGAGAGCGGCGGCAAGGAGGACTTGATTGTTTTGCCTCTTGTTCTCTGTCCCCATCTCCTCGGCTCACATGCCTCTCACACCTCACACCCCTTTTCTGCATTGACTTTTTTGTGGTGTATAATTTCCCTAGCGCCTTCATTCTTTTTCTCGCCTTTTTTGGCCCCCATTTTTGGCTTAGAGTTTTCTGGTCTCTATGTCCCTTCTAGCCTTCCATTCTGAGTTTCTGTAGCCTTTTTGGCCTCTACTTTTTTTTGTCCTTTATGTGGTCTTTGAACTTTATGACCCTTTTTTTATGCACCCATCCCTTTTATGTCTCTCACCCCTTTTAGTCCATAAATTTCTGTTTTCCTTGTGCTGTCTTTTTTTAATCACAATATTTCATTCAAACATCCTTGCGTTGCACAGCCATCCTTTAGGTCTGTAGCAGGCTTTGTATATTTATTGTTCTGAGGCAAGTCTCTGCCTGGCTTTCCCTGTGCTCGGAGCACTATTACCATTTCATGTGCTATAGCTGGTGCTTTCATTTTTTTCCCTATAAACTGAGAACATCTGTATATCGTTCAGATCCCCTCTCAAGTACCAAGTTTTGTTTGCCTCTAAGTCCAACTTTCTTCCAACTCTTAGAGAGCACTTGTTACAGTAACTGCCCTTACTGAGGCCATTGTTACGCCACACAGTGCCCTTTGTGGTCTGTAGCCCTCTTTGTGGGACTCGTACTCAGAGACAACCATTGCTCTTGGGTTTTTCTGTGGGCTGGAACACTCTTGCTGTATTCAATGCCATGTCAAGTGTCTCCATGCAGTCGTTCATCCTCTGAGATGTGTACATTGCTGTGACACCTGCTTGGGTTTTGCATTGTGTCCCAGAGTTGCCTTCTGTCTCTGTGTTACTCTCAGCATCATTCTAGTGTTAATGCCTCCTGAGGCCTCCTAATGCTCCGAAGCCCTGTTTTGGTTCTGTAGTGCACTTTGCACCCTATTTGCTCAGTGGGAATATTTCCTGATGCCATATTTCATTTGCAGAACGCTTATGTTGTTTTATATGGTAGGTAGCATCTATGTGTTCAGTTCCTGATCTAGTGAGGACATCTGTAGTATGTTCAAATTGTATCTGGATGACTTGATCATGTTCTTGAGCAGTCTTTTGGATGTTCTGCTGCTCAGAACACGTGTGCAGATGTCATGATGCTTGAAGTCTTCAATATTTCAGGCAGCATGCTTTTAGCAACGTAAGCCCTCTTTGGGTTTGCTTTGTTGCAATTGTGTGCTGTTAATATCTCCATTCCAAAAAGGGAGTGTTGTTGGTTTTTTTTTTGTCTATGCCATCTAGGATGCGTCTTGAGAACTTCTTTGTGCTCCAGTGAGTTTTGGTAGCACGTTGAGTCTGTTTTGATCTCTGTTTTTTCCTATGAAGATTTTGTGCCCCCTGTGGTCCCAGTCACTGTGTGTCCCAAGATGTTCTTTGAGTACTACCACCCCATTTTAGCTCTCTAGGGGATGTTGATCCTGTCTTGTTTTGTCACAAACCTGTCTGCGGGTTTATGTTTTGGAGGAAGCGGTCTTATTGTCATCCTCTCTGTCGTCTAGGGTGTCTCCATCTGGTCCAAGGCCTCTCAAGGACATCTGTACTCTTCTGAAATCTCCTCCAGAGTTCTTCCTTGTGTCCATGAGCATTATTTGGAGTCTTTGGCCTAGACGACTTGAGAGACAGCCCTATGGAGAACACAGAGAACTGGTTCACGGATGGAAACAGCTATGTCCTAAGTGGTAAAAGATATGCTGGGTATGCTGTTACTACCAGCCAGGAAATAATAGAATCAGGGCATTTGCCCATGAATACCTCTGCGCAAAAGGCAGAAATAATTGCCCTGACCCGCACTTTGGAGTTGGCCCAAGTCAAGGCTGTGAATATCTATATGGACTCAAAATACGCCTTTGGAGTCGTACATGTGCATGGAGCAATTTGGAAAGAGAGAGGACTATTGAACTCCCAGGGTAAAAACATCAGACATGCAAAGGAAATTGAGACTGTTGGAAGCAGTCCAGCTTCCTAAAAAAGTAGCAATCATGCACATCAAGGCACAGCAAAAGGTGAACTCAGATTTGGAGAAGGGAAATGAGCTGGCCGACAGAGAGGCAAAATGAGCAGCCAAAGGAGAGGTAAAAGTAGAAGGAGCTTTAATCCCTGATGGGTGAAGTTCCCTAGAGGGTAAGCCTAATTATATTAAAGAAGATCAAAAACTTATCACAGATCTGGAAAGATCATATAATGAGGAAGGTTGGGCCCTCACCCTGCAAGGAAAGATAGTCATTCCCTCTTACTTAATATGGTCCCCGGTAAGGGAGGAACCTCAGAAAGGACACTGGGGAGCAGAGGCCCTATATAAACATTTAATTAAAGATATCAGAGGTAGAAATTTATATACTACAGTAAGACAAGAGACTCAACAGTGTGATCTTTGCCTCCAGACTAATCCTAAAAATACCCCCAGATTGGAAATGGGCTCAACTGGGAAAGGCAATGCACCTGGGCAACAATGGCAGATTTCTTGGAAGTTCTGAAAAATCAAAGGGGGTATAGATACCTATTGGTATTAACAGATACCTTTTCAGGCTGGCTAGAAGCGTTCCCTACCAGAACCGCCAAATCTCGGGAGGTGACCAGAATATTAATACAAGATATAATATTACACTTTGGGGTTCCAGCAACAATATCTTCTGACAGAGGGCCACGTTTCATTTCAAAGGTGGTGCAACAAATCAGCTGCCATTTAGATATAGATTGGCAGCTTCATACCCCATATCATCCCCAGTCAAGTGGCCAAGTAGAAAAGATGAATCATTTAGTCAAACAGCAGATTGTGAAACTTGGCCAGGAGACTAATTTGGCTTGGCTTCAGTCTCTTCCTGTGGCCCTTCTGTGCATATGAACTAAGCCAAGGGCAAGAGAGGGGTTAAGTCCTTTTGAAATTCTGTACGGATGACCCTATAGCATACAAAAGGGCATATCCATGCAGGCAGGGGATGAGACTGTAACTTCATATCTGCTGGCATTGGGTAAACAGCTCAATAAAATTGGAAAACATGTGTTTGGAACTCAAAGTAGAGGGTTAGATGGACCTGTGCATAATATACAGCCTGGGGATTACGTGTATGTTAAGTCTCTTGCAGAAAAGCCTCTGGAACCGCAATGGGAAGGACCATTCCAAGTACTCCTCACCTCCTTTACGGCAATTAAGATCAAGGAGCAGAGCGCCTGGATCCATCATACCGGAGTGAAGGAGGTCCATAGATCTCCATGGAAGGTTACACAAATTCGGCCAGGAAAATTGAATTTTTCACGATAATCTTGGTCAACATCTATGGTGTTGTGGTAGCATGGAACTAGAATTTCTTTGTAGGCCTTCTTCACGGGATGGCTCAAGGAAATAATTTGTCAGATTGCTGGGTATGCACAGAATTACCAAAATCAGGTCAATTTCCTTTTTCTAGGTATTCCCAAATTTAACATCCCATGGTTTACAAATATGACCGGTTGGGTAGGGGGACCTACCCCTCATGATCTGACGGGAGTATGGAGACCACCTGATGGCAATTATGACAGAACACTGGAGATGCTTATGTCACATGGAAGAAGAATCAGCTTAGGTTTAGGCTGGAATCAAACAAGTACTTTTCTAAGGTGTTAGATCAGGAGTCAGTTTATTAAAGGTAGTAAAAGAATTTATTAATGTCTTAGAAAAGGGGGGGAATTGAGATGAGGAGCTAGGAAATTAAAATAGGATATAGAAATTAGGCACTCAAGAAATGAAGGTGTAACTTAGTTTAGAGATAAAGATGGAAGACTTAGAGATCAAGCTAGAGGCCCATTAGTTAAAAGATAACTAAGATTGAATAGGATAATAGATCATAGTCAATGGGCCAGAGAGCAGAACAATATGGAAACCTTGATTAATGGAAGCTGTGAGGGAACGCTTCCTGATGGAATAGGAAGACAGCCCTAAAAACTGGTCAAAACCAACCCTATGGTCCGGCCTGAGTCCAGGAGGCTACAGAGACTGAGCAAGGAATGGAGGTAAAAAGTTCAACAGTGAGGAAGAGGAGCTACTTCATCTCTGCGATCCCAGCCCACAACCACCAGGACATGCTGCACAGATGCAACTAGGAGGAGACCGGGGCGGAACACATGAAAGACTTTCAGGCTCATTATAATATGAAACAGGGATAGTCATGCATAGGTATAGGCATATTATGAATCTGTGATGCTTTGTAGCATAAAGCCAAGACAAGGTGTCATGAGAGGTGCACATGTTTCTGGTGGAGCGATCCCCCGTGTGCCTCAGCGCTGAATAAACATACCTACTTTATAACCTTATAGGTTGTGGAGTCATGTTTCCACAAGTCACCCCCCCCCCCCCCTCTCTTCTTTCACTTCCCCCCCCTCCTTGTTCTCCCTTTCTCTCTCTCTCTCTCTTTGCTTTCCTCTCCCCGCCTCCTGGTTCCCCCTCTCCCCCCTTGTCACGGTCCACTCGGACACGTGATGGTTCGTTTGCTACGATCTCGGAAGTGCAAATTTAAGGGGACCAACACCAAAGGGGATAGCAGTAATCAAACAGTGAAACTTTATTGTGTTGCCTGTGAAGCAGCATGCGATAGTTAGAGATGGATGAAAGAAAGGAGAAAAGTAAAGTTTAGAGAGAGGAGGGAGAGAGGTTATAGTTACCACCGCTGATCTCACAACGTCCTAACGGTCCAGGGTCCAGCTGATGCTGCGTCGTCGATCGTCGTGGTCCTTGGTGGGGAAGTTTCCCATTTTCGTTGTCCAGAAGTCATCTTTTATGCTCAGTAACACACCTTGCTCCTCCTCTGCCTCAGGGGTCTCCGCCCTTCTCAGAATTCAATTATCATATCTCCGCCCTTCTCAAGCGAGGCCATCGCGCGTGCGCAGGGGGGAGTGTCCGAGGTGTGGCCAGTCTTGGAGGCGGGTAGCCTTCGACCAGGAGGTGTGTTCTAATGAAGCAAAGTGTATTATAATGAAGCAAAGTTCATCTAAGGTTCACGATTTCTTCATCGATGTTATGGCAACAGTCGCGATCCATCTTTTTGACAATGGCTATGCAATTATATCTAACAGTTCCGGCTAGGCCCAGGTACTGAACATTCTTTGTGCTACACAGCTCAGGCACCAAAGAACAGCACTGCACTGCCTGCACCACCCGGTTCAGTACTCAGGAGAACAGCACAGCACTGGCTGTGCCACACAGTTCTGCATTCAGGAGCCTTTGCACTACATTCCACTCCAGGGATCGGCAACTGTGCTCCAAACAGGCCGTAGTCGGGTATCTCACTGTCCATGTCCCTGATGACAATGTTGAGACAATGCTGATCTTCTGACTGACTCTTACACCACCCCGTGGCTCAACATCGTTGTCAGGATGTCAGGATTGCACGGTAGTACCATAGTAGAAGAGGAAGAAAGAAAGGAAAAGAAAGGGAGAGAGAGAAGAAAGAAGGGAAGTAACAGCGATAGAACAATCTGCAAAATTAAATTTATGAAATAATTACAATCAAAGCTATTTATATAAGAAAATAATTAATGGGGTTTTAAAACATCAATTGATTTGGGGATCTCCACCTTGGATGGGACATCAAACATATTGTTTGTGTTCAATACAGACATCAAACATGTTAACCGATTCATTATTCTCCAGGTTATGACATATAATACTGCTGTCAAAGCCAAACTGATCAAAACCAATATCAGGACAACCACGATGGGGTGACACAGCTTGTTCAGGACGACTGTAGCAGTAGGCGACCATCCGAAAAGTGTGTCCCACCATCTATATTCTGTATCCTTTTGCACTCTTTCCAAAACTCGGTATATTTCTTTCACATTATGATGAACAGTTATTAAGGTTTTCTGTCCGTTTTCCCTAATTTTTTCCAAAATCTCAATCAAATCCTTGTGTTGTAGTAACTGCTTTACCAAAGTGAGATTCATTCCAATGGGTGTAGGCAGCAATTCGTGAATCAACGTGTAATTAGATTGCAAAAGTTGGTGAGATGTGACCGGGGCCAAATAGGAAAAGACACATCTGATAATCTCAGTAAAATTACAAACACATAAATTTGAATGATTTTTAGTCTCTACAACTACCTTGCCCACGGATAAAAAATCACAAACAGTCCTCAAACATACACAGCCTTTGCCAATGTATATGAGCACCGTTTCAGGGTTTTCATTAGGATCAATCTCGAAATGACAAATATTTTGTTCAGTATCTAGACAAATATCTTGAGCCTCAATTGCATTGCCTTCACAGATAAATCCTTGTTGTTCTCGTACAATGCAAGATTCCAAATTGATAGTTTGCCATTTTTCATTCACCTTGCGGGCCCATACTCTATGCTCAAAAGGATAGAGTGTAGTTCTGTCGTGGTTCAACCCTAATGCAATGACAGGATAAATTGGGTATAGGGTAGCATTATATATAGTGAGCACAAAGGTTGTGGCTGTGTTTGTGATGGGGTCATAGGTAAAGTTTACCAGGTTCCACCAGGATTGGAGTTTCTTCTCAAAATCAGTGGTACTGTCCCAAATTATTTTCCAAATTTCAGTGGGGAGAGTGCCTTCTTCACCTTCTCTTATAATTGAGGCGGCTACCGACTGCATCCATATTTGAGCGTGGATACAGCTGAGAGCCAAAGAGAGGTTATTCTGGATCACCCCAAGTGCATCTGTAATCAATTCATGGTCCTTTACATTTACCTTTTCCCATTTTGGTAATATATTTGACAACAGCCACTGGTTAGTCCCCAAAGCCGATAAAGAAGATCGCAAAGGCTGTTGTAAGTTAGTCAAATCACTAATTGAGGTAGCCAATTTGTTCATTATTACCTCTGAATCGATACTATTTAAAACTCCCAATCCTGTTCCCAAAACACCAGTTAGGTCTCTCCGTGTTCTCGTGGAAAGAGTTCGTTTTTGCAGCCAGGTTGTCCATCCCTCGTAAGAAGCCTTTAGGAAGGGTGAGCAAGCTGGCTGAATGTCCAAAACATTGTTTTGCATCAGCAATTCAACTTGTATGAGAGACCATGCCGGGTTAAACAACATTTGTTGTTGGCCCGTATTCCTGATTACATATGGTCCAATTCCAAAAGTTTTTGGGCTAAGCACAAGAGTTGGTTGGGTAGTAGCTACTACAACATTTATTTTGAGTTTTCCCCAGTATTTGGTGTTATTTTTACCACACATAACTTTATGGGAGTACTGTACAGCAGTCAAATTTAGCCAACAATCTAGGTTTTGATTTTTACACAACAAAATAGGGCCATATGGTCCAGCTCCATAACTGTTTGTGGGTTCAGTGTGGGATTCAGTGATCAATCTGCATCTTATTGCAATGTTATCCCCTTGTACCACCATACTACAGTGGCTAAATTTGGGAGATGGTCTTTGGGATGCTGTCCTAGAGTGCTAGTATCCTTGATGGTAGCTTGGGACCATGGCCATTCTGTATTCTTTTGGTTACAGGTTAGTGGTAAGATGCAGAAAAGTACTACCAATCCAATTAAGTGATTCATGTTATTCTTGGTGTCCCTCGGAGTTCTTCTGCAAGAATAAACCAGAACCTGCTTCTCTGAGGCAAAAATTAAAACCAGACAGAAAATTAGAATGATGGGATTATCCAGCAGGTATTTATCCGATGCTCCTTCCCTAGGGCATTGAAGGCTAACCTCCCACTCATTGTGCTCCCAGAAAGGGAGCCATTCAGTACATCCTTTAAACACCGCATAGGAATCAGTGTAAATGTGGACAGGGGAAGCGGTTTGTGCTTCACGCTGGAAAACACAGCATACTGCAATTAATTCTCCTACCTGGGCACTCCCTTCTCCCTCTGTTATTATCTGTTCATCAGTAGTAGTGTGGAGAGCTACTGTCCGGTATTGCCACACTTTTCCTTCTCACTTTGCAGAAGCGTCGGTAAACCAAGCATTCACTGGCTGATCGTGAAAGAAAGGAGGGGCCACCCGAATAACTGAGATAGGTTTGTCTTGGCTGCTGTCCAGACTCTCTGTTTCTTGGACAGCTAAGTTTTTTAAAGCTCCTTCAGTCACTGAGAAAAGGTTACAATAGTGTTCAATCTGGGCATACCACTTTCGTACCAAGGCTCTCTGGGCTACCCCATCAGGAGGAGGGGTCCCGCTGGTGACTGCTTTAATAACCTTGAACAGGCCTCTTAGCACGATTGGTGGTTGGCGTGTGATTTTCTCCATTTCTTGTGAGTGCTTTTGGATCTTTTCTAGGGGAGTTTACAAACTCATGTTCTACAAATGACAGATTATGTTCTGTTGGGTTGCTATGCCTTCAGCTTTTGGTAGTTTCTCCAGTTTTTGGGCCAAAGCGTGGTGAGCTAGTGTAGGGGAATGTTTGTATCCCTGAGCCAGACGGATAAAGGTAAATTGTTGTCCCTCCCATGTAAAAGCCAAACGATCTCTGTCTTCTGGTCGCAAAGGTATCATGAAAAACATATCTTTAACATCTATGGTTGCCATGATTGGATGAGCTTTCTCCTGAATTGTTATTACCAGTTCAGCCATGTTAGGGACTGTGGCAGTTAGAGGCTCTGTGTTAGCATTCAGTCTCCGAAAATCTACTGTAAGCTTCCATTTCTGCTTAGGTTTTTTCACTGGCCACACTGGCGAGTTGAAAGGAGAATGGGTATTTATCACCACTCCTTGCTCCTGAATTTCCTGCATAACTGGTTTGATACCTTCCTTTGTTCGCAGGGGGAGGGGATATTGTTTGACATTGGTTACTTTGCTAAGCGGCAGAGGGGGTGCAGTCTGAGGTAGCCTGATGTTCAGCTGTGGTGTCCCGAAAGTCCACAGCAATCCTTCTGAACCCTTCCACCCCCTTCCTTTAAGAGCATCTTTTAAAAAGTGATTTTCTTCCTCTATCTCTTCCTTTTCCTCTATCTGCTGTATTAACAAGCAAATTATTTTCCCCTTTTCTGCTAACTGCTCTTCCTTCTCTGCTAATTGCTCTTCCAGGTTGGAGATTGTTTTCTGCAAAAGTTGTACCAAATTTTCAAGGGATTCTATGATTTGTTTTTCATGGCTACGCCGCTTATAGCGGTCTTCAATTGCTGCGACCAGGCTGGCTCCAAGGACTGCGCAGATTATCGCTTTGCCTTTACCTGACTGTAATCTAGCCTCATTCTGTATGGAAATCACTCGGTCTGTTACACTCTGTAAATTTGCCCAATTGCCTCGAGCCCACTCTTCTCTGGGTGGGGAGGGTCGAGCTTCATACTTTGCCAAGAGTGCATAGAACGAGTCAAGATTTTTTACTAATGAAGAGTTTTGATAAACATCCTTTTCAGTTATTCTTATTACGAAGGGGCCAAACTCACTTTGGGGACATAAAACTTAGTTACACCACAGACGCAACAACTACTGCGTTGCCCTTTTCTTCCCCGATTGGCTGAAGGGACCAAAATCTACCACAAGGAGGTTAAACTTAGTTACAGACTTTCTCGGCTTGTCCCTTTCACTTCCCCAGGTAGTCGACCTCATTTATTGAGGACAGTTCCCTCTTTTGCACTAAGAGATCCTTGCACTTGATCCTGATAGACAGAGCCCTCAATTCGAGTTTGGGGTGCAATACACCGAGGCGTGTGTGGTGTGCGGGAATCTCGAATCACCCCCCTTGCTTTCTGGACACCTCTCACCCTTTTGGGTGTAGGGCCAGGTGCGGCTGGAGCGAAATGTTCTTCCCCTGTTACAGACCACACACAACCTGCACCCCCCTGTCTCTCAGGATCCTGTCCGTGACGCCAGTTTAATGTCACAGTCTACTCGGTGGACTCGTGATGGTTCGTTTGCTACGATCTCGGAAGTGCAAATTTAAGGGGACCAACACCAAAGGGGATAGCAGTAATCAAACAGTGAAACTTTATTGTGTTGCCTGTGAAGCAGCATGCGATAGTTAGAGATGGATGAAAGAAAGGAGAAAAGTAAAGTTTAGAGAGAGGAGGGAGAGAGGTTATAGTTACCACCGCTGATCTCACAACGTCCTAACGGTCCAGGGTCCAGCTGATGCTGCGTCGTCGATCGTCGTGGTCCTTGGTGGGGAAGTTTCCCATTTTCGTTGTCCAGAAGTCATCTTTTATGCTCAGTAACACACCTTGCTCCTCCTCTGCCTCAGGGGTCTCCGCCCTTCTCAGAATTCAATTATCATATCTCCGCCCTTCTCAAGCGAGGCCATCGCGCGTGCGCAGGGGGGAGTGTCCGAGGTGTGGCCAGTCTTGGAGGCGGGTAGCCTTCGACCAGGAGGTGTGTTCTAATGAAGCAAAGTGTATTATAATGAAGCAAAGTTCATCTAAGGTTCATGATTTCTTCATCGATGTTATGGCAACAGTCGCGATCCATCTTTTTGACAATGGCTATGCAATTATATCTAACAGCTCCGGCTAGGCCCAGGTACTGAACAATAGCACAACACTCTTTGTACTACACGGCTCAGGCACCAAAGAACAGCACTGCACTGCCTGCACCACCCGGTTCAGTACTCAGGAGAACAGCACAGCACTGGCTGTGCCACACAGTTCTGCATTCAGGAGCCTTTGCACCACATTCCACTCCAGGGATCGGCAACTGTGCTCCAAACAGGCCGTAGTCGGGTATCTCACTGTCCATGTCCCTGATGACAATGTTGAGACAATGCTGATCTTCTGACCGACTCTTACACTCCCCCCCGCCCCCCACTATCTCTCTCATCTCTCTGTCTCTCTCCTTTATCATCCCCCCCCTCCATTCCCCCTCTCTCTCTCTCTTCTTCTTCATGTCCCGCCGGCGCTCCCCTACCTCCCTCTCTCTCCCCCTCTTGCCCCCTCCCTCTCGCCCTCCCCCCCCCGCCTCGCCCTCACCCCCCCTCCCCCCCTCCCTCCCCCCCTCTCCCTCCCACCTCCCTATCCACCCTCCCTCTCCCCTTCCCTCTCCCCCTCCCTCTCCCCCCCTTCCTCTCCCCCCCTTCC
Organism: Strix uralensis; assembly: GCF_047716275.1. Taxonomy (NCBI): domain Eukaryota; kingdom Metazoa; phylum Chordata; class Aves; order Strigiformes; family Strigidae; genus Strix; species Strix uralensis. Next base: position 138,226 of record NW_027436837.1, read on the forward strand.
TCACCCCCACTCCTCCCCTCCCCACCTTCCTCAACCCCCCTTCCTCTCCCCCCCTTCCTCTCCCCCCTTCCTCTCCCCCCGTTCCTCTCCCCCCCTTCCTCTACCCCCCTTCCACTCCACCCCTCTCTCTCCACACCTCCCCCTCTCCCTTGCCCCCCTCACTCTCCCCCTATTCCTCACCCCCCCTTCCTCACCCCCTCTTCCTCACCCCCCCCTTAATCACCCCCCCTTCCTCTCCCCACCTTCCTCTCCCCACCTTCCTCTCCCCCTTTCCTCTCACCCATTCATCTCCCTCACTTCCTCTCCCCCTCCTCTCCCCCCTTCCTCTCCCCCTACTCCTCTCCCCACCTTACTCTCCCCGCTTCCTCTCCCCCCTTTCTCTCCGCCTCTCCTCAACCCCTCCTCTCCCCACCTCCTCTCCCCAACTTCCTCTCCCCACCTCCTCTCCCGCACTCCCCCCCTACTCTCCCCTCTCATCTCCCCCCATTCCTCTCCCACCTTCCTCTCCCCCCCTTCCCCTCCCCCCCACCTCTCCCCCCCTTCCTCTCAGCCCTTCCTCTCCCACGCTTCCTATCCCCCCCTCACTCCCAACCTACTATCCACGCCTCCCTCTCCCTCCCTCCCACTCCCCACCTACCTCTCTGCCCACATTCCTCTTCACCCACCTTCCTCTCCCCACCTCCTCTCCCCCACCTCTCTCCCTCCCCTCTCCCACTCTCCTCTCCACCTCCCCTCTCCTCCTCTCTCCCTTTTCCACCACCTGCTTCTCGCTCCCTATCCCCCTCTCATCTCCTCTCTATTCCTCTCTCTTTCTGTTTCTTCCTCTGATTTCCTCCTCTCTCTTCTTCCTCTCTCTCCCTCCTCTCTCTCCCTCCTCACTCTCCCTTCTCTCTCTCCCTTCTCTCTCTCCCTCCTGTCTCTCCCTCCTCTCTCTCACATCACTTCTTCCTCTCTCTTCTTCCTCTATGTTCTTTCTCCTCTCTCCATGTTCTCTCTCCTACTCTCTTAATTTCTCTTCCTCTCATTTACTCTTCCACTTGTCTCCTCCTCATTTCTCCTCCACCACTCTCTTTCTCCTCTCTCTTCCTCCTCTCTCTCCCTCCTCTCTCCTCCTCTCTCCTCCTCTCTCTTACTCCTCTCTCCTCCTACTCTCTAATCCTCCTCTCTCTTCCTCCTCTCTCTCCCTTCTCCCTCTTTCTCCTCTCTTCCACCTCTCTCTTCCTCATCTCTCCTCCTCCTTTCTCTTCCTCCTCTCTCTTCCTCCACGCTCTTCCTCCTCTCTCTTCCTCCTCTGTCTTCCTCCTCTCTCTTCCTCCTCTCTCTTCCTCCACATTCAACCTCCTCTCTCCTCATCCTCTGTCCTTCTCTCTCCTCTTCCTACCTGCCACTACATTTCTCTCTCTTCCTCCTCTCTCTTCCTCCACTCTCATCCTCCTTCCTCCTCATCCTCTATCCCTCTCTCTCCTCTTCCTCCATGCCACTACATTCCTCTCTCTTCCTTCTCTCTCTTCCCCCTCTCTCTTCCTCATCTCTCCTCTTCGTCTCTCCTTCTCCTCTCTCCTCTACCTCTCTCGCACTCCTCTCTCTTCCTCCTCTCTCCTCCTCCTCTCTCCTCTTCCTCTCTCTTCCTCCTCTCTTTTCCTCCTCTCTCTTCCTTGTCTCTCTTCCTCATCTCTCCTCCTCCACTCTCCTCCTCCTTTCTCCTCTAACTCTCTCGCCCTTCTCTCTCTTCCTCCTCTCTCCTCCTCCTCTCTCCTGTTTCTCTCTCTTCCTCCTCTCTCTTCCTCCTCTCGCCTCCTCCTCTCTCCTCCTCCTCTGTCCACCTCCTCTCTCTTTCTCCACTGTCTTCCTCCACTCTCCTCCTCCTTTCTCCACGACCTCTATCTTCCTCCGCTCTGTTCCTCCTATCTGCCTCCTCCTCTCTCCTTTTCCTCTCTTCCTCCTCTCTCTTCCCTCCTCTCTCTTCCTGCTCTCTCCTCCTATTCTCTCGTCCGCCTCTCTGTTACTCCTCTCTCCTCCTCCTCTCTCCTCCTCCTCTCTCCTCCACCTCTCTCTTATCCTCTCTCTTCTCCTCTCTCCACCTCGTCTCCCCTCTTTCTCTCTCTTTCTCGTCTCTCTTCCTCCTCTCTCCTCCTACTCTCCTCTTCGTCTCTTTTCCTCCTCTCTCTTTCTCATCTCTCTTTCTCCTGTCTCTTTCTCCTCTCTCTTCCTCCTCTCTCCTCCTCCTCTCTCTATTCCTCTCTCTTCCTCCTCTCTCTTCTGTCTCTCTCTTCCTCCTCTATCTTCCTCCTCTCTCTTCCTCATCTCTCCTCCTCGTCTCTCCTCCTCTTCTCTCCTCTACCTCTCTCGCCCTCATCTCTCTTCTCCTCTCTCTTCCTCCTCTCTCCTCCTCCTTTCTCCTCTACCTCTCTCTTCCTCCTCTCTGTTCCTATTCTCTCCTCCTCCTCTCTCCTCCTCCCATATCCTCTTCCTCTCTCTTCCTCCTCTCTCTTCCTCCTCTCTCCTCCTCCTCTCTCCTTTTCCTCTCTATTCCTCCTCTCTCTTCCTCCTCTCTCTTCCTCCTCTCTGTTACTCCTCTCTCTTCCTGCTCTGTCCTCCTACTCTCTAGTCTGCCTCTCTGTTCCTCTCTCTTGCTCCACTCTCTTCCTCCTCTCTCTTTCTCCTCTCTCTTCCTCCGCTAATTTCCTCCTCTTTCCTCGTCCTCTATCCTCCTCCTCTCTCCTATTCCTCTCTCCTCCTCCTTTCTCTTCCTACTCTCTGCTCCTCCTCTCTACTCAACCTCTATTTTCCTCCTCTCTCTTCGTCCTCTTTCTTCCTCCTCTCTGCCTCTCCTCACTCCTCCTGCACTCTCCTCTTCCTCTCTCTTCCTCCTCTCTTCCCCTCCTCTCTCTTCCTCTACTCTCTTCCTCTTCTCTCATCCTCCTCTCTGATCCTCCGCACTCCTCCTCCTCTCTACTCCTCTCTCCTCTTCCTCTCTCTTCCTCCTCTCTCTTCCTCCTCTTTTCCTCCTCTCTCTTCCTCCTCTCTCTCCTCCTCTCTCTTCGTCCTCTTTCTTCCTCCTCTCTGCCTGTCCTATCTACTCCTTCTCTCTCCTCTTCCTCTCTCTTCCTCCTCTCTCTTCCTCCTCTCTCTTCCTCCTCTCTCTTACTCCTATCTCTTCCTCATCTCTTTTCCTCCTCTCTCATGCTCCTCTCTCTTCCTCCTCTCTCCTCCTCGTCTCTCCTCCTCCTCCTCTCTACTCTACCTCTCTCGCCCTCCTCTCTTTCTCCTCTCTCCTCCTCCTCTCTCCTCTTTCTCTCTCTTCCTCCTCTCTTTTCCTCCTCTCTCTTCCTCCTCTCTTCCTCCTCCTCTCTCCTCCTCCTCTCTCTTCCTCCTCTTTCTTCCTCCTCTATCTTCCTCCTCTCCCCTCCTTCACTCTCCTCCTCCTGTATACTCTTCCTCACTCTTCCTCCTCTCTCTTCCTCCTCTGTGCTCCTCCTCCCTCCTCCTCATCTCTCCTGTTCCTCTCTCATCCTCCTATCTCTTCCTACTCTCTCCTCCTCCTTTCTCCTCAACCTATCTCTTCCTCCTCACTCTTCGTCCTCTTTCTTCCTCCTCTCTGCCTCTCTTCTCTCCTCCTTCTATCTCCTCTTCCTCTCTCTTCCTCCTCTCTCTTCTCTTCTCTCATCCTCCTCTCTGTTCCTCCGCACTCCTCCTCCTCTCTCCTCTCCCACTCCATTCCTCCTCACTCTAGATCCACTCTCTTCCTCCTCTCTCCCCCTCCTCTCTCTTCCTCTACTCTCTTCCTCTTCTCTCATCCTCCTCTCTGATCCTCCGCACTCCTCCTCCTCTCTACCCCTCCTCTCATCTTCCTCTCTCTTCCTCCTCTCTCTTCCTCCTCTCTCCTACTCCTCTCTCTTCCTCCTCTCTCTTCCACGTCTCTCCTCCTCCTCTCTCTTCCTCCTCTCTCTTCCTCCTTTCTCTTCCTCCTCTCTCTTCCCCCTCTCTCTTCTTCCTCTCTCTTCCTCCTCTCTCTCCTCCATTCTCCTCCTCCTCTCTCCTACTCCTGTATCCTCTTCCTCTCGCTTCCTCCTCTCTCCTCCTCCTCTCTCATCCTCCTCTCTTCCGCCCCCCCTATTCTCTTACTCTCTTCCTCCTCTCTCTTCCTCCTTTCTCTTCCTCCTCTCTCTTCCCCCTCTCTCTTCTTCCTCTCTCTTCCTCCTCTCTCCTCCTCCATTCTCCTTCTCCTCTCTCCTACTCCTGTATCCTCTTCCTCTCGCTTCCTCCTCTCTCCTCCTCCTCTCTCATCCTCCTCTCTTCCGCCCCCCTATTCTCTTACTCTCTTCCTCCTCACTCTTCCTCCTCTCTCTTACTCCTATCTCTTCCTCATCTGTCTTCCTCCTCTCTCCTCTTCCTCTCTCTTCCTCGTCTCTCCGCCTTCTCTCTTCTCTTCCTCTCTCTTCCTCATCTCTCTTCCTCCTCTCTCTTCCTCCTCTCTCTTCCTCCTCTCTCTTCCTCTTCTCTCTTCCTCCACTTTCTTCTTCCTCTCTCTTCTCCTCTCTCTTCCTCCCCTCTCCTCCTCCTCTCTCCTCTTCCTCTCATTCTCCTCTCTCTTCCTCCTCCCTCTTCCTCCTCTCTTTTCCTCCTCTCTCCTCTTCCTCATTCTTCCTACTCTATCTTCCTCCTTTCTCTTCCTCCTCTCTCTTCCTCCTCTCTCTTCCTCCTCTCTCCTCCTCCTCTCTCCTCTTCCTCTCTCTTCCTCATCTCTCTTCCTCCTCTCTCTTCCTCCTCTTTTTTCCTACTCTCTCTTCCTCCTCTATTTTCCTCCTCTCTCTCTCCTCCTGTCTCCTCCTCCTCTCTCCTCCTCCACTCTCTTCCTCCTCTTTCTTCCTCCTCTCTCTTCCTCCTCTCCCCTCCTTCACTCTCCTCCTCCTCTATACTCTTCCTCTCTCTTCCTCCTCTCTCTTCCTCCTCTGTGCTCCTCCTCTCTCCTCCTCATCTCTCCAGTTCCTCTCTCATCCTCCTATCTCTTCCTACTCTCTCCTCCTCCTGTCTCCTCAACCTATCTCTTCCTCCTCACTCTTCGTCCTCTTTCTTCCTCCTCTCTGCCTCTCTTCTCTCCTCCTTCTCTCTCCTCTTCCTCTCTCTTCCTCCTCTCTCTTCCTCTTCTCTCATCCTCCTCTCTGTTCCTCCGCACTCCTCCTCTTCTCTCCTCTCCCACTCCGTTCCTCCTCTCTCTAGATCCTATCTCTTCCTCCTCTCTCTACCTCGTCTCTCTTCCCACTCTCTCTTCCTCCTCTCTCTTCCACGTCTCTCCTCCTCCTCTCTCTTCTCCTCTCTCTTCCTCCTTTCTCTTCCTCCTCTCTCTTCCCCCTCTCTCTTCTTCCTCTCTCTTCCTCCTCTCTCCTCCTCCATTCTCCTCCTCCTCTCTCCTACTCCTGTATCCTCTTCCTCTCGCTTCCTCCTCTCTCCTCCTCCTCTCTCATCCTCCTCTCTTCCGCCCCCCTATTCTCTTACTCTCTTCCTCCTCTCTCTTCCTCCTTTCTCTTCCTCCTCTCTCTTCCCCCTCTCTCTTCTTCCTCTCTCTTCCTCCTCTCTCCTCCTCCATTCTCCTTCTCCTCTCTCCTACTCCTGTATCCTCTTCCTCTCGCTTCCTCCTCTCTCCTCCTCCTCTCTCATCCTCCTCTCTTCCGCCCCCCTATTCTCTTACTCTCTTCCTCCTCTCTCTTCCTCCTCTCTCTTACTCCTATCTCTTCCTCATCTGTCTTCCTCCTCTCTCCTCTTCCTCTCTCTTCCTCGTCTCTCCGCCTTCTCTCTTCTCTTCCTCTCTCTTCCTCATCTCTCTTCCTCCTCTCTCTTCCTCCTCTCTCTTCCTCCTCTCTCTTCCTCTTCTCTCTTCCTCCACTTTCTTCTTCCTCTCTCCTTCTCCTCTCTCTTCCTCCCCTCTCCTCCTCCTCTCTCCTCTTCCTCTCATTCTCCTCTCTCTTCCTCCTCCCTCTTCCTCCTCTCTTTTCCTCCTCTCTCCTCTTCCTCATTCTTCCTACTCTATCTTCCTCCTTTCTCTTCCTCCTCTCTCTTCCTCCTCTCTCTTCCTCCTCTCTCCTCCTCCTCTCTCCTCTTCCTCTCTCTTCCTCATCTCTCTTCCTCCTCTCTCTTCCTCCTCTTTTTTCCTACTCTCTCTTCCTCCTCTATTTTCCTCCTCTCTCTTCCTCCTGTCTCCTCCTCCTCTCTCCTCCTCCACTCTCTTCCTCCTCTTTCTTCCTCCTCTCTCTTCCTCCTCTCCCCTCCTTCACTCTCCTCCTCCTCTATACTCTTCCTCTCTCTTCCTCCTCTCTCTTCCTCCTCTGTGCTCCTCCTCTCTCCTCCTCATCTCTCCAGTTCCTCTCTCATCCTCCTATCTCTTCCTACTCTCTCCTCCTCCTGTCTCCTCAACCTATCTCTTCCTCCTCACTCTTCGTCCTCTTTCTTCCTCCTCTCTGCCTCTCTTCTCTCCTCCTTCTCTCTCCTCTTCCTCTCTCTTCCTCCTCTCTCTTCCTCTTCTCTCATCCTCCTCTCTGTTCCTCCGCACTCCTCCTCTTCTCTCCTCTCCCACTCCGTTCCTCCTCTCTCTAGATCCTATCTCTTCCTCCTCTCTCTACCTCGTCTCTCTTCCCACTCTCTCTTCCTCCTCTCTCTTCCACGTCTCTCCTCCTCCTCTCTCTTCCTCCTCTCTCTTCCTCCTTTCTCTTCCTCTGCACTCTTCCTCCTCTCTCTTACTCCTATCTCTTCCTCCTCTCTCCTCCTCCATTCTCCCCCTCCTCTCTCCTACTCCTCTATCCTCTTCCTCTCGCTTCCTCCTCTCTCTTCCTCCTCTCTCCTCTTCCTCTCTTCCGTTCCCCTATCCTCTTCCTCTCTCTTCCTCCTTCTCTCTACCTCCTCTCTCTTCCTCCTCTCTCTTCCTCCTCTCTCCTCCTTCTCTCTCCTTTTCCTCTCTATTCCTCCTCTCTATTCCTCCTCTCTCTTCCTCATCTTACTTCCTCCTCTCTCGTCTTCCTCTCTCTTCCTCCTCTCTCTTCCACCTCTCTCTTCCTCCTCTCTCTTCCTCCTCTCTCTTCTTACTTTCTCTACTTCCACTCTGTTCCTCCTCTCTCTTCCTCCTCTCTCTTCCTCTTCTTTCTTCTTCCACTCTCTTCTTCCTCTCTCTTCCTCCTCTCTCCTTCTCCTCTCTCTTCTTCTCCTCTCCACCTCCTCTCTCCTCTTCCTGTCTTTCTCCTATCTCTTCCTCATCTCTCTTCCTCCTATTCCTCCTTCCTCTTCGTCCTCTCTTTTCCTCCTCTCTCCTCTTCCTCATTCTTCTTTATCTTCCTCCTTTCTCTTCCTCCTCTCTCTTCCTCCTCTCTCTTCCTCCTCTCTCTTCCTCCCCTCTCCTCCTTCTCTCTCCTCATTCTCTCTCTTCCTACTCTCTCTTCCTTCTCTCCTTCCTCCTCTCTCTTCCTCCTCTGTCTTCCTCCCCTCTCTTCCTTCTCTCTCCTCCTCCTCTCTCCTCTTCCTCTCTCTTCCTCATCTCTCTTCACCCTCTCTCTTCCTCCTCTTTTTTCCTACACTCTCTTGCTACTCTCTCTTGCTCCTCTCTCTTCCTCCTCTCTCCTCCTCCTCTCTCTTGCTCTTCTCTCTTCCTCCTCTCTCCTCCTTCTCTCTCCTCTTCCTCTCTCTTTCTCCTCTCTCTTCCTTCTCTCCTTCCTCCACTCTCTTACTCCTTTCTCTTCCTCCCATCTCTTCCTCCTCTCTCTTCCTCCTCTCTGTTACTCCTCTCTCCTCTTCCTCTCTCTTCCTCCTGTCTTTTCCTCGTCTCTCCTCCTCCTCTCTCCTCTTCCTCTCTCTTCTTCCTCTTTCTTCCTCCTCTCTTTTCCTCCTCTCTCCTCCTCCTCTCTCTTTCTCTACTCTCTTCCTTTCCGTCTCTCCTCCTTCTCTCTCCTCTTTCTCTATCTTCCTCCTCTCTCTTACTTCTCTCCTTCCACCTCTCTGTTCCTCCTCTCTCTTCCTCCTCTCTCTTCCTTCACTCTCTTCCTCCTATCTTTTCCTCCTCTCTCTTTCTCCTCTCTCTTCCTCCTCTGTCTTCCTCCTCTCTCTTCCTCCACTCTCTTCCTCCTCTCTCTTCCTCCTCTCTCCTCTTCCTCTCTCTTCCACCTCTCTCTTCCTTCTCTCTTTTCCTCCTGTCTCCTCCTCCTCTCTCCTTTTCCTCTCCATTCCTCCTCTCTCCTCCTCCTCTCTTCTCTTCCACTCTCTTTCTCCAATCTTGTCTTCCTCTCCCCTCCTCCTCTCTCTTCCTCGTCTCTCTTCCTCCTCGCGCCTTCTCTCTATTCTCCCTCTCTCTTCCTCCTCTCTCTTCCTTCTCTCCTTCCTCCTCTCTCTTCCTCCTCTCTCTTCCTCCTCTCTCTTCCTCATCTGTCTTCCTCCTCTCTCCTCTTCCTCTCTCTTCCTCCTCTCTCTTCCACCTCTCTCTTCCTCCTCTCTCGTCCTCCTCTCTCTTCTTTCTTTCTATTTTCCACTCTGTTCCTCCTCTCTCTTCCTCCTCTCCCTTCCTCTTCTCTCTTCCTCCACTCTCTTCTTCCTCTCTCCTTCTCCTCTCTCTTCCTCCCCTCTCCTCCTCCTCTCTCCCCTTCCTCTCTTTCTCCTCTCTCTTCCTCATCTCTCTTCCTCCTCTTCCTCCTCCCTCTTCCTCCTCTCTTTTCCTCCTCTCTCCTCTTCCTCATTCTTCCTACTCTATCTTCCTCCTCTCTCTTCCTCCTCTGTGCTCCTGATCTCTCCTCCTTATCTCTCCTGGTCCTCTCTCATCCTCCTATCTCTTCCTACTCTCTCCTCCTCCTGTCTCCTCAACATTTCTCTTCCTCCTCACTCTTCATCCTCTTTCTTCCTCTTCTCTGCCTCTCTTCTCTCCTCCTTCTATCTCGTCTTCCTCTCTCTTCCTCCTCTCTCTTCCTCTTCTCTCATCCTCCTCTCTATTCCTCCGCACTCCTCGTCCTCTCTCCTCTCCCACTCCATTCCTCCTCTCTCTAGATCCTCTCTCTTCCTCCTATCTCTACCTCGTCTGTCTTCCCAATTTCTCTTCCTCCTCTCTCTTCCACGTCTCTCCTCCTCCTCTCTCTTCCTCATCTCTCTTACTCCTTTCTCTTCCTCTGCAGTCTTCCTCCTCTCTCTTCCTCCTCTCTCCTCCTCCATTCTCCTCCTCCTCTCTCCTACTCCTCTATCCTCTTCCTCTCTCTTCCTCCTCTCTCTTCCTCATGTCTCTTCCTCCTCTCATTTTCCTCTCTCTTCCTCCTCTCTTTTCCTCCTCTCTCCTCGTCCTCTCTCCTCTTCCTCTCTCTTCCTCCTCTCTCTTTTTCCTCTCTCTCCTTCCTCTCTCTTCCTCCTCTCTCTTCCTCCTCTCTCCTCTTCCACTCTCTTCCTCCTCTCTTTTCCTCCTCTCTGTTCCTCCTCTCTCCTCTTCCTCTCTCTTCCTCCTCTCTCTTCATCTTCTTCCTTCCTGATCTCTTTTCCTCATCTCTCCTCCTCCTCTCTCCTCTACCTCACTCTTCCTAGTCTCTCTTCCTCCTCTCTTTTTCTCCTTTATCTTCCTCCTCTCTCCTCTTCCTCTCTCTGCCTCATCTCTCTTCCTCCTCTCTCTTCCTCCTCTCTTTTCCTCCTCTCTCCTCCTCCTCTCTCCTCTTCCTCACTCTTCCTCCTCTCTCTTCCTCCTCTCTTTTCCTCCTCCCTCCTCTTCCTCTTTCCTCCTCTCTCCTCTTCCTCTCTCCTCTTCCTTTCTCTTCCTCCGCACTCTTCCTCCTCTCTCTTCCTCCTCTCTCCTCTTCTTCTGTCTTCCTCCTCTCTCTTCCTCCTCTCTTTTCCTCCTCTCTCCTCCTCCTGTCTTTTCCTCCTCTCTCCTCCTCCTCTCTCCTCTTCCTCTCTCTTTCTCCTCTCTCTCCCTCGTCTCTCTTCCTCCTATCTCTTCCTCGTCTCTCTTCCTGCTCTCTCTTCCTCCTCTCTTTTCCTCCTCTCTCCATCTCCTCTCTCCTCTTCCTCACTCTTCCTCCTCTCTCTTCCTCCTCTCTTTTCCTCCTCTCTCCTGTTCCTCTTTCTTCCTCCTCTCTCTTCCTACTCTCTCTTCCTCCTCTCTTTTCCTCCTCTCTCCTTTTCCTCTCTCATCCTCCACTCTCTTTCTCCTCTCTCTTCTTCCTCTCTCCTCTCCCTCTCTCTTCCCTCTCTCTTTTCCTCCTCTCTCCTCGTCATCTGTCCTCTTCCTCTTTCTTCCTCGTCTCTCTTCCTCCTCTCTCCTCTTCCTCACTCTTCCTCCTCTCTCTTCCTCCTCACTCCTCTTCCTCTCTCTTCCTCCTCTCTGTTCCTCCTCTCTGTTCCTCCTCTCTTTTCCTCCTCTCTCTTCCTCCTCTCTCTTTCTCCTAGCTCTTCCTCCTCTCTTTTCCTCCTCACTCCTTTTCCTCTCTCTTCCTCCTCTCTCTTCCTCTTCTCTCTTCCTCCTCTCTCTTTCTCTTCTCTCCTCCTCCTTTCTCCTCTTCCTCTCTCTTCCTCCTCTCTCTTCCTCCTTTCTCTTCCTCCTCTCTTTTAATCCTCTTCCTAGTGTCTCTTCCTCCTCACTCCTCCTTCTCTCTTCTTTTCCTCTTTCTTCCTCCTCTCTCTTCCTCCTCTCTCCTCTTCCACTCTCTTTCTCCCCTCTCCTCCTCCTCTCTCCTCTTCCTCTCTCTTCCTCCTCTCTCTTCCTCCTCTCTCCTCTTTCTCTCTGTTCCTCCTCCCTTTTCCTCCTCTCTCTTCCTCCTCTCTCCTCTTCCACTCCGTTCCTCCTCTCTCTTCCTCCTCTCTCCTCTTCCTCTCTCTTCCTCCTCTCTCTTCCTCCTCTCTCTTCCTCCTCTCTCTTCCTCCTCTATCATCCTCCTGTCTCTTCCTCCTCTCTCTTCATCCTCTCTATCCATCCTCTCTCCTTTTCCTCTCTCTTCCTCCTCTCTCTTCCTCCTCTCTTTTCCTCCACCTCTTCCTCCTCTCTCCTTTTCAGATCTCTTCCTCCTCTCTCATTTTCCTCTCTCTTCCTCCTCTCTCTTCCTACGCTCTTCTCTTCCTCTCTCTTCCTCCTCTCTTTTACTCCTCTCTCTTCCTCCTCTCTCTTCCTCCTCTCTCCTCTTCCTCCTCTCTTTTCCTCCTCTCTCTTCCTCCTCTAACCTCTTCCTCTCTCTTCCTCCTCTCTCTTCCTCCTCTCTCCTCCTCCTCTCTCTTCCTCCTCTCTATTCCTCCTCTCTCTTCCTCCTCTCTCCTCTTCCTCTCTGTTTCTCCGCCCTTTTCCTCCTCTCTCTTCCTCCTCTCTCCTCTTCCTCTCTCTTCCTCCTCTCTCTTCCTCCTCTGTCTTCCTCCTCTCTTTTCCTCCTGTCTCCTCCTACTCTCTCTCTTCCTCCTCTCTCTTCCTCCTCTCTCTTCCTCCTCTCACTTCCTGCCCTCTCCTCTTCCTCTCTCTTCCTCCTCCCTCTTCCTCCTGTCTCCTCCTCCTCTCTCCTCTTCCTCCCTCTTCGTCCACTCTCTTCCTCCTCTCTCCTCATCTTCTCTCTTCCTCCCCTCTCTTCCTCCTCTCTCCTACTCCTCTCTCCTCTTACTCTCTCTTCCTCCTATCGCTTCCTCCTCTCTCCTCCTCCTGTCTTTTCCTCCTCTCTCCTCCTCCTCTCTCCTCTTCCTCACTCTTCCTCCTCTCTCTTCCTCCTCTCTCCTCTTTCTCTCTCTTCCTCCTCTCTCTTCCTCCTCTCTTTTCCTCCTCTCTCCTCTTCCTCTCTCTTCCTCGTCTCTCCTCATTCTCTCTTCTCTTCCTCTCTCTTCCTCCTCTCTCTTCCTCCTCTCTCTTCCTCCTCTCTTTTCCTCCTCTATCCTCCTCTCTCCTCTTACTCTCTCTTCCTCCTCTCTCTTCCTCCTCTCTCTTCCTCCTCTCTCTTCCTCCTCTCTCTTCCTGCTCTCTCTTCCTCTTCTCTCTTCCTCTTCTCTCTTCTCCTCTCTCGTTCTCCTCTGTACTCCTCCTCTCTCCTCTTCCTCACTCTTCCTCCTCTCTCTTCCTCCTCTCTCCTCTTCCTCTCTCTTCCTTCTCTCTCTTCCTCCTCTCTCCTCTTCCACTCTCTGCCTCCTCTCTTTCCTCCTCTCTCTTCCTCCTCTCTCTTCTTCTTCTCTCTTCCTCCTCTCTCCTCTTACTTCTCACTCTTCCTCCTCTCTCTTCCTCCTCTCTCTTCCTCCCCTCTCCTCCTCCTCTCTCCTCTTCCTCTCCTCCTGTCTCCACTTCCTGTCTTCCCCCCTCCTCCTCTCTCTTCCTCTCCCTTCCTGTCTCTCCCCTTTCCCCCTCTGCTTCTCTCTCCATATCCCCTTCTCCCTTACTCTCTCTTGCTCTGTCTTGCTCTCTTATACCCTCTCTTCCTAGTTCTTCCCCTTTCTTCCTCTCTCTTCCTCTCCCTTGCACTCTCTTCCTCTCTCTTCCTCTCTCTCCCCTTTCCTCCTTCTGCTTCTCGCTCCGTATTCCCCTCTCTCTCTCTCTCTTCCTCTCTCTTGCTCTCTCTTGCTCTCTTCCTCCTGTCTATGTCACAGTGTGCTCCATGTCACTGTGCGCAGTGGGTCAGTGGTGGCCAACTCAGTGTGGGGGTTATGTCACCGTGGGCAGCGAGTCAGTGTGGCCTTGTCACTGTGGGAGCCATGTCACAGTGGGTAGTGGGTCAGTGGTGGCCATGTCACTCTCTGGGCTATGTCACAGTGGGCAGCAGTTTAGTGGTAGCCATTTCACTGTGAGGGCCATGTCACAGTGGGCAGAAGGTCAGTGGTGGCCATGTCAGTGTGGGGGTCATGTCACATTGGGCAGCAGGTCAATGGTGGCCATGTCACTGTGGGGGCCATGTCACAGTGGAGAGTGAGTCAGTGGTGGCCATGTCACGGTGTGGGCCATGTCACAGTGGGCAGCGTGTCAGAGGTGACCATGTCATTGTGGGGGCCATGTCACAGTGGTGACGTGCGGAGTCACGACTTTACAACCAGTAAGGTTATAAAGAAGGTATGTTTATTCAGCGCTGAGTGCACGGGGGATCGCTCCTCCACAAACGTGCACATTTTGGAGCGAAAAGCAGCTCCTTTCTATAGCGTAAGTGTGTACATATTCATGATAATCCCGAGAATAGGGAGAGATATTACAATTAGTTTTGAGAAAGCATTATCATAAATCCTGCCCCAAGTCCTTCCCTGTTGCGCCTGCGCAATATCTCCTGTTGGTCTTGGGCAGGGGTCTTCAGGATGAAGATTGAAGATTCCTCTTCTTCCTCTTATGACTTTTCACCCAATTAGGTCTCTTCAGCATGTCAATTTAGCATTCTTTGAATTCCCCTTCCTTATCTTGGGACTCAGTAGTTGCAGCTCCTCCCTTATCTCAAGAGCCCATCCTGCTGAGAGCCCACCCTGCTGAGAGGCCTGCATCTATTTCGTTAAGGTTTCTCACTTCAGTGGGCAGCATGTCGCAGGTGGCCATGTCACTGTGTGTGACATGTCACAGTGGGCAGCGAGTCAGAAGTGGCCATGTCACTGTGGGGGGCCATGTCACAGTGGGCAGCAGGTCAGTGGTGGCCATGTCACTGTGGGGCCATGTCAGAGTGGGCAGCAGGTCAGTGGTGGCCATGTCAATGTGGGGGCCATGTCACAGTGGGCAGTGGTTCAGTGGTGGCCATGTCACTGTGAGGTCATGTCACGGTGGGCAGCATGTCAGTGGTTGCCTTGTCACAGTGAGCAGCAGGCTACTGGTTGTCATGTCACTGTGGGGCCAAGTCACAGTGGGCAGCAGGTCAGCTGTGGCCATGTCACTGTGGGGGCTATGTCTCTGTGGGGGCTGTCACAGTGGGCATCAGGTCCGTGGTAGTATGTCACTGTGGGTGCTAGGTAACAGTGGGCAGCAGGTCAGTGGTGGTCATGTCACTGTGGGGGCCATGTCACATTGGGCAGCAGGTCAGTGGTGGCCATTTCACTATGGGGGCCATGTCACAGTGGGCAGCAGGTCAATGGTGGCCATGTCAGTGTGGGGGACATGTCACAGTGAGTAGCGAGTCAGTGCTGGCCAGGTCACGGTGGGGGCCATGTCACATTGGGCAGCATGTCACAGTGGGAATGTCACAGTTTGGGCCATGTCACAGTGGGCAACAGGTCAGTGGTGGCCATGTCACTGTGGGTGCTACATCACAGTGGGCAGCAGGTCAGTTGTGTCCATGTCAGAGTTAGCAGCAGGCCACTGGTGGCCATGTCAGTGTGGGGGCCATGTCACAGTGAGCAATGGGTCAGTGGTGGCCATGTCACTGTTAAGGCCAGGTCACAGTGGGCAGTGTCTAGTGGATGCCATGTCACTGTGAGGCCACGTCACAGTGGGCAGCGCGTCAGTGGTGGTCATGTCACTGTGTGTGCCATGTCACAGTGGGCAGCGGCTCAGTGGCGGCCATGTCACTGTGGGTGCTAGGTCACAGTGGGCAGCAGGTCAATGGTGGCCATGTCAGTGTGGCAGCCATGTCACAGTCGGCAGCATGTCAGTGGTGATCATGTTACTGTTTGGGACATGTCACAGGGGGCAGCGGGTCAGTGGTGGCCATGTCACTGTGGGTGCAACAGCACAGTGGGCAGCAGGTCAGTGGTGACCATGTCAGTGTGGGGGACATGTCACAGTGGGCAGCTAGTAAGTGGTGGCCATGTCATTATGGGGCCCATGTCACAGTGGGCAGAATGTAACTGGTGGCCATGTCACTGTGGGGGCCATTCAGAGTGGGCAGCGTTTCAATGGTGGCCATGTCAGTGTGGGGGCCATGTCACAGTGGGCAGCAGGTCGGTGGTGGCCATTTCACTGAGGGGGCCATGTCACAGTGGGCAGCGGGTCACTGGTGGCCATGTCAGTGTGTGGGCCATGTCACAGTGGGCAGCGGGTCAGTGGTGGCCATGTCACTGTGGGAGCAATGTCACAGTGGGCAGCGGGGCAGTGGTGGCCATGTCACTGTGGCCTCCATATCACAGTGGGCAGCAGGTCAGTGGTTGCCATGTCACTGTGGGGGCCATGACACAGTGGGCAACAGGTCAGTTGTGGCCATGTCACTGTGGGTGCTACATCACCGTGGGCAGCAAGTCAGTGGTGGCCATGTCACTTTGAGGCCATATCACAGTGGGCAGCAGGTCAATGGTGGACATGTCGCGGTCGGGGCCATGTCATATTGGGCAGCATGTCACTGGTGGCCATGTCACTGTGAGGTCATGTCACAGTGGGCATCATGTCAGTGGTGGCCATGTGTAAGAGTCGGTCAGAAGATCAGCATTGTCTCAACATTGTCATCAGGGACATGGACAGTGACGGACCCGACAACGGCCTGTTTGGAACACAGTTGCCGATCCCTGGAGTGGAATGTGGTGCAAAGGCTTCTGAATGCAGAACTGTGTGGCACAGCCAGTGCTGTGCTGTTCTCCTGAGCACTGACCCGTGTGGTGCAGGCAGTGCCGTGCTGTTCTTTGGTGCCTGAGCCGTGTAATACAAAGAGTGTTGTGCTATTGTTTGGTACCTGGGCCTATCCGGAGCTGTTAGAGATAATTGCACAGCCATTGTCAAAAAAGATGGATCGCAACTGTTGCCATAACATCGATGAAGAAATCATGAACCTTAGACGAACTTTGTTTCATTATAATACCAAAACACACCTGCTGGTTGAAGGTTACCCGCCTCCAAGACTGACCACGCCTCAGACACTCCTGCCGGTGCATGCGTGGTAGCCTCGCTCGAGAAGGGCGGAGACCCCTGAGGCAGAGGTGGAGCAAGGTGTGTTACTGAGCATAAAAGATGTCTTCTGGACAACGAAAATGGGAAGATTCCCCACCAAGGAACACGACGATCGACGACGCAGCGTCAGCTGGACCCAGGACCGTTAGGACGTTGTGAGATCAGCGGTGGTAGCTATAACCTCTCTCTCCCCTCTCTCTAAACTTAACTTTACTTTTCTCCTTTCTTTCACCCATCTCGAACTATCGCGAGCCGCTTCACAGGCAACACAATAAAGTTTCACTGTTTGATTACTGCTATCCCCTTTGGTGTTGGTCACCTTAATTTTGCACTTTCGAGATCGTAACAAACGAACCATCACGAGTCCAACGAGTGGACCATGACAGCCATGTCAATGTGGGGCCATGTCACAGTGGGCAGCAGGTCACTGGTGGCCATGTCACTGTGGGGGCCATGTCACAGTGGGCAGCAGGTCAGTGGTGGCCATGCCACTGTGAGGCCATGTCACAGTGGGCAGCGGGTCAGTTGTGGCCATGTCACTGTGGGTGCTAGGTCACAGTGGGCAGCAGGTCAGTGGTGGCCATTTCACTTTGAGGCCATGTCACGGTGGGCAGCAGGTTACTGGTGGCCATGTCAGTGTGGGGGCCATGTCACAGTGGGCAGCGTATCAGTTGTGGCCATGTCACTGTGGGGGCCATGACACAGTGGGCAGCAGGTCAGTTGTGGCCATGTCACTATGGGGGCCATGTCACAGTGGGCAGCAGGTCAGTTGTGGCCATGTCACAGTGAGCAGCTGGCCACTGGTGGCCATGTCACTGTGGGGGCCATGTCACAGTGGGCAGCAGGTCAGTGGTGGCCATGTCACTGTGGGGTCCATGTCACAGTGGTCAGCGTGTCAGTGGTGGCCATTTCACTGTGGGGGCCATGTCACAGTGGGCAGTGTTTCAGTGGTGGCCATGTCACTGTGGGGCCATGTCACAGTGACCAGCAGGTCAGTGGTGGCCATGTCACTGTGA